>NC_068982.1:107031244-107033385 GCF_001194135.2 Octopus bimaculoides
ACATTGAATGTTTCCATTGACTTGACTGCTGTTTCGTTTCCGGGTCGTAGCCGTAGCACCAGTTTTCGTCACCAGTGATGATCTTTGAAAAAAGCTCCGTATCAAGGTCTGGACGTCCTGCAATTATCACCACTGAGGAAACCATTGATCGAGTTCACCATGTGGTTTGGATGAGAAGCGATTAACTATAAATCAGATAGCCAATGGTATTAACATATCCCGTGAGAGAATAGTGAATATTCTCCACAATGACAAAGTTTTCTGCTCGGTAGTTAGCTATTTAGAAATAGATGTAACGTAGTGAGGCTGATTAACATTATCAATTCATGAAACACATTCAGTCGTGGCTGATTTTAATCTTCTGTGAACAGGCGAGACACAAATTTTGCTGCAACTCTTTTCATTCGTATGTTGAATATGTCTATTGGAGTGATTATCATCTTTATGAGGATGAGCTGAAAACATCATAGGCTGTGAAAACATCATGAAGGAGTGATGCTAGAGCTGTGAAACCTTACATGCATTCAACGCTTCTTATTAACTGTATTGCTAAGCGACTCCTGTGGGAAATGAACAAAGTTTGGCATCGTGATGTTATCAAGTACCTGCAGAAAAAGTGTTCAGCGCCCAACAGCATTCATGCTAACATATTTACTACATGAGGAGATGACGCTCAATCTTTATCAATAGTGCAAAAGTGGGCAGCTGAATTTAGGAGAGAAGGGAAGAGTCTTGAAGATGACCCAAGGTCTGGACGTCCTGCAATTATCACCACTGAGGAAACCATTGATCGAGTTCACCACGTGGTTTGGATGACAAGCGATTAACTATAAATCAGATAGCCAATGGTATTAACATATCCCGTGAGAGAATAGTGAATATTCTCCACAATGACAAAGTTTTCTGCTCGGTAGTTAGCTATTTAGAAATAGATGTAACGTAGTGAGGCTGATTAACATTATCAACAATATGTCTGAGGGAAAATACCTCAAGGAGTATGATCAAGCTACTCTGAGGTGTACCTCATCAGCTTAGATTGTAAGACAGTCGCATAGTCTTCATACAGCATTAAGATCTTCCTTAATTAATTACACTTTATGAAAATGGAAAAACCAGGAAATTAAAACAAATATTTATTTCGATGCCTAACGTTTTTAATTTAGTTCGATTATGTCAATAAAAAAGATAATTTCTGTAACAAGTGATTATGACTTTATCGCTGCTTAGAGCGAGAAATACAACAGGCTATTATCGATGACTAACACGGCGATTGAGATTGGGGAACCGAAAAAGTAACAAATATTTAGCTATGCTATTTTGTTACATCCCTGTATACAAATTCCTTCGGGTTTGACTTTTCCTTTCAATCTTCCAAAGTCAATAAAATAAATACCATACAAGAAATGGAGTCGGTATCGTCAATACCCCCAGGCTTCAATTTGTGGCCTACTCCCTGTGTTAGAAATATTTCTAGATAGCAACACAAATTTAAGCATTTTTACAAGAAGTTAGAATTAGTAGAATTTATCTTTTGTTATATTTAGCTACGGATCTTTGCATTTCTGACTTTAAATCACGCCGAAGTTGGCTGTGCTTTCATACTTTCCATTCGACAAGATAAAGTAAAAGTTATTTACTGAGGTCGACTTACTCGACCATTCATTTCTTCTAAATTGTGGATATCATCAATAATAAAAACAGGAAGTTTTCAATTTAGCAGATATAACAAAATCATAGACGCAAGGTGGAAAATAAATACAGCAAAGCATTACATTCTCTTCTCGTTTTCTTCAATTTTCTTCAGTTAATGTCTTGTTAAGCCTACAGTATATATATATATCTTTATCTTTTATCGTTTATTTGTTTCAGTCATTTGTCTGCGGCCATGCTGGAGCACCGCCTTGAAGGGTTTTATTCGAAGAAATCGACCCCATTACTTATATTTTAATGTCTAATAATTCTATCGCCTCATGCCGAATTGCTAAGTTACATGGACATAAATACACCAACGCCAGTTGTCAAGGGGTGATGGAAGACAAACACAGGCACACGCACGCACACGCACGCACACGCACACACGCGCACACACACACACACACACACACGCACACACACACACACACACACACACACACACACAC
>NC_068982.1:107033530-107043598 GCF_001194135.2 Octopus bimaculoides
TGTGTGTGTGTGTGTGTGTGTGTGTGTGTGTGTGTGTGTGTGTGTGTGTGTGTGTGTGTGTGTGTATTGTGTATATTCTCCTCTTTCTCTTTTTACTTTAGATTAAATTTTGATCGGTTGCTTACTTGGTAGTAAGGTTGTGAAGGAAAACATCTTGTTTTGTTTGTCATCCTTTAAATCTTAAGAAGGTCATGCAGACTTTACAGTCCCAGATATAGTGATCATTTGTAGAGTATGAATTAAAGATTTGCATTGTTTTGCCGAGAACACATGTTCAACCATACTTTTTTCCTGAGGGATTGGTATGTATCCTGCTACTCTAATAATAGACATGAGGCTGAAAGCGTATCTTGGATACTAGATTTGCAAACTCCTTATTAGTGGTCCATAAACGTCGTCTTTCTTATGTATTTTTCGAACTGCATTACTGTTCACAGTCAGCTGATTTTCACAACAGAACATATCTTTTTCTTGCGGTTCCACTAAACATTATTTGGTCGGTTGTATTTTAGCTTATTGACTCTTTTACTTTTTAAATTCCATTAATATTCTTTTGACTCATCAGTCTCAATGTGGTCAATTCCATCTGTATGTATTTCGTTTTTATTATCCTGTTCCAGATCATTCTGTTACTGCGTTATTCCTCATGGGAAGATAACATCTGGAAGATATTTTCTCACAATTGGCACAAATGTAGTTGATGTCTTCAGTCTTGGTCTCGCACAACCTACATTTGTTGTCTGCTTCTTATGCTGTAGGTACTTGGTGGGGATCTCTCTTCCTTGAATTGTATGTATGTATGTATGTATGTATGTATGTCTCTTCTAGTTTTTAATTATAAATCTTGCACTGAGGAGGAAGCCGGTCTCCAACAAAGATATAAGGCTCCATTTTTGGGATGTAGTCAACACAGACAAGTTCACATTTGGAACTTGAGAAAAGTTTAGCATATTTTTACTGTTCCACTCATAGATTGCACTTGTAATGTACGAATCAACCGGTCAATTTCTCTTTCTGAAAATCCCAGTTTATACAGATTCTCCTTTAAGCATTTACTAACAAAACCTAGTGCTCCAATTATTACTGGTATGAATATGAATTCATATTCTGGATATTGAAGCTGGAGGTTTCGAAGAAGTTGTCTATAGATATACTCTTTTTCATTGATTTTCAAAGAGATATCTATATTTGCAGAACAGCTGACCCCTAAGATGGTACATACCTTTGCCCCTCCATCCCAAACAACAATACTCGGCCTGTTATGTTTACATTTGACAGAAGTTTTGATGAGAATATTCCACCAGTATTCTTTGGTTGGTGTTTATGAATGTATTCCATAACAGAAGGATTTTGTATGTATGTATGTATGTATGTATGTATGTATGTATGTATGTATGTATGTATGTATGTGTGCGCGTGTGTGTGCGTGCTTGCATGTGTGCATGCGCGCGCGTGTATCAAAGACAAGAAGGTATTTTCCATTTGTACATGATTTAAATTTAATTCGCATGTAAAATATGGTTGTGATCTGATCTTTTAGATGTCTTTCCTGAATAGAGATGGCTGATAAGGGATAGAAAAAATTTATGGCTTAAATTTTCTATTCTTTTAAGACATCACTTTCCACCAAGCTCTTTAAAGTCCATAATGTTTAGGTTACGTATTTTAGACAATATTGTTTCTACGTTCATGCACCACATTCAGAAACAAGCATTTTAAACATCACCTTACTTATCTACTCAGGAGATTCTGTCTTTCCATAGGAGTTGTATACTGATCATCATTTACACCATCTGACAGTATCCAAAAAAAACTTTATAGAGCCCACCGTTAACTGCTTCAAGGGACGTTACAACAAACGCATGTAGTCTTTTAGATAGTGGATCAGGGAAAACTACTTCTTTGTGTCGATTTATCTGGGAACTCAAGGATGAAGGCTACGGTCACCTTACTATAACTTTAAATTTTATTGACAGTGATATTTCATATTCGAACAGATTACGTAACAGTAAACTTTACTTATCTTAAAAGTAGTGGATGTTCAAGCAACTAACGATATCGATCAGTAGAAAGTCTCAAGTATTGTTTCATCGTCTGCAAAAACCAGCATTCTTCCTGTTGGATTTTCTGCTGCTTTGAACATCCCGAGATAAGCGATTACAATTTACAAAATTCTCGACTACGAGATATGTGAAGTAGTTTTAGCTTCCCTTTTTGATGAATATATATCTCAACCGGATCGCTTCCATCACAGTTTACTGGTCCGACTTAGGACCTGATGTATTTTTGACTACGTGATTACTTTCATCCGTAGGAACCCATCTTACTAACAACCAATAAAGGCTGCCTTCACCGGTGGTCTGTGCTTAGATATCAATTCCTGAATGACACATGAAATATCACAAACATGTTTTGTGTGTGTGTGTGAAACTTGAAGTAAAGTACTAGTGAATCATCTTCTATTTGCATATCAATATAAACTCTACTGAATGCAGTGAGTGCTCTTTCGCCTGTAGTCATATGTCCACACACGCGTGCACGCGCGTGTATGAACTGTTACAGCTATCGTTTCAACCTCAGATCATCACCAAGAGTACTTAATGACTTGAGATCCTATCATGTATTGAGTTATGTTAATTTAGTAATTTTAAAACTTCAAAAATTTATATTGTTTTCAGCTATTTTTTTATATTTAATATTATTACCTACTTAAAAAAAAAAAAGTATGTGCAAAAATTAGATTACTGAGAAACATCCTTTTATATTGTTTAACCTTCAACTTCTATCCATCTATCTATCTATCTATCTATCTATCTATCTATCTATCTATCTATCTTTTTTTTTTTCGATCCCTTTTGATTGAACCCCCCCCTTTTTCCTTCCTACGATCCCTTTTGATCGACACCCCCCCTTTTTTTTTCCTTGCCCCTCCCAAAAAGAAAAGCTCTACATTGTATTTGTCCCATCTTCGTTGAGCCCTGTGTGGCTAATAAAAGAAATGTATCTATCTATCTATCTATCTATCTATCTATCTATCTATCTATCTATCTATCTATCTATCTATCGGTCTGTCTGCCTGTCAGTCTGTCTGAAAGTCTTTAAATACACTTAAGACTGTCTTACCTTTTGCTCCAAATTTAGATGAGTAGCATGGATGATTGCAGTAAGGCTTGCCTTCGTGCTAAAATGAAAATAGAAATAAAAGTAAAATTAAATAAACAAAAAACAAAAAGCAGACGTTTCCTTTATGCAAGGCTACGTTTCCTTTATGCAAGGCTACGTTTCCTTTATGCAAGGCTACGTTTCCTTTTTGACAGAGCTACTGTAACTTTACAGAATTGTAACAAACTGAAAGTACAATTAGAAATGTGATGTTGAAATTGCAGTCAAAAGGCGACAACATTAAACATTGTATACAGAAAAGATGTAGCGTAAAATAAAGACTCTGAATTCTTTGCTTGCATGCAATAAATACATTACTGGCATTCACTGCATTTAGACTCTTGTAGGAAAATGTTACCCATGGTAGCTAAACTTTTGGGTAGACTTGGCATAGATTGTAGAGAACTAATTCAGAAACTGTTTTATATTTTAAAATTAAAATGCTGCAGAAACCGAGTTAAATTTCCTTCCAAAGAATATGGTACTAATATTAATAAATATAATATATATTTGAGCCGATTCATTTGATTTTACTATACCTTACTCCTTTTCAAATCATATGTATCATACAAATTAAAGGTGAACATCTTAATTCACTTTTCGAAAAATAGTCTTCTTCCTTGCAGAAAATGTTTGAGGGGTGTATCTCGAGATTTGTAAGCATCAAGAAAATTTCAGTTGAACTATGAAACATATAGATGTATATCATTATACCATAGTTGTACATGAAATGGTAATAGGAAGTTGTACAGTAAAGTTTATTATATTTTATTAGTTATTCATCTCTGAAACGAAGTAACTTTTTGCCAATCAAAACAGGAACGATTTGTTTGAATTGGTTTGAATAAAACCAAACAGCGAATATTTTTATCTGATTTTAAAAAATCAGAGTCTTCTCATTTTCTTCTTCTAGCTTCAGAAGATTATATTTTTTCTCATCAGCAATGCATTCAGTCAAGCGGTCATCATAATCATTGTTGTCTGATAACTTGCAATCTTCGTGAATGCCGGTAGAAACAAGCACTGCACAATTCAATGTCTCATGGAATTCCTTTTCTGGAAAGTTATTTTGATGTAATCCCTCTGACGAAGGTGGTGAAGAACGACTTGATTGAAAGAAACCTTTCGTTGAACTAGAACTTAAACCTTCTCTTAAAGTTCTATCAGACCGATCGATCTTCATATTTGTTGTATTTGAAGAGGATGATGCGGAATAGTGAACATCTGGTTCAGCAGTAGGACTAGCCAGAGGTTCAGTATCTGTAAAATGATGTGAAAGTTTCGAGGGTGAAGACCTTTGAAATTCTAGAAGTTGTTGCAGGTTATTTTGAAAATCCGGAATTGCATTATCTTGTAAAGAATGCTCATTGTGATGATATTTCGTTGTATCGGAATCTTGTATATACGTTTGAGAGTTAATAGATGGTTCAGCAAATAATTTAATTGGTGGTACATGATTTTTAATAATAACATTTTTTTCATTGTTTTTGTCAATGGCATCATTTTCTCCTTCACCTTTTACATTAAGTTCTTTTTCAAACCATTGATTGAATGCTTCATCAAAAGAAAATTCTTTTTGGGACATTTTCGAAGAAGGTTCTTTTTGTGGATCAAGCTTATAACTTGTTGAATTGGTTGAATATTCTGTACAGTGACTACTTTCAAGCATTGCTTCTAAAGCTTCAAATTCCCTTAATGACACGTTTGAAATAGATTCCAGTTTAAATTCCCCTTCCTCTTCATCTTGGAAAAGGTGTGAGATTTGATTGCGAACTTGTTCGGAATCTATAGGAGGATTATCTTCTGAAATCTGATATAAGAAATAGTCAATGGATGGGTCATTTGAAGAAAAATCATCCTTAACAGATTCTAATTTTTTAGTTTTCTTAGCAAATTCGGGTCTACTTTGTAGGTCTGAAGTTACTGAAGCTTCCACATCTTTTTTTACATCATCTGAATTATTATTTTTTAGCTTATTTGAGGAAACATTTGACACATCAGAATAAAGAGAAACATTTATTTCGAAAAATACTTTAATCCAGCAAGTAAAGGTCAGCAATGCCCTCTGACTACTTGCAATAAGTTGTTCAACTGGAATCACTTTATCTACTTTTAATACATAAAATGCGTTCTGAAGTAGTTTATAATTGGATAGATATCCCGTCGGAGAAGGATCTAATTTGATTTTCTTCCCTGCGATTATTCCTGGGTGAATTAAATTAATAAGTCGACAATAGGCTGCACCGTTTGACAGGTTGTTGATATCAGAAAAATTTGTGCGAAGTTTACTATTTACCCAAGTTAAGAGGCTTTTTCGACCACATTCTGGAACGCGTTTCGGAATTTTCAAACGGTTCATTTTTTTGTTTAATGAAGCTAAAATATTTAATTCCTTTCTTTATTTCTTTTTCTTCCCTGTTATCCACTCATTCTTTATTCTTTCTTTTTCTCACCGTCTTTCCTTATACTTTCCCTTATTCTTTTGGTTTCAATTTTTAAATATTTATTTATGACGTAAACGTATTCTCGTTCTTCGTTAGATTTTCTCTTTTCGTCTATTTAGATCTTTATTTGCAGTACAATGTATTTATGCATTGGTTCTTGATTATTCCCGGAAAATGTTGGTCTTTTCTGTTATTGTCACAGTTTTTTAAACTTTGAAATGAAGTAGAAATTTCAAATTTGGTATATAGATGTAAATTTTCACGTTGAATCTGATTTTGATTTTTACTTGTTCCAGGAAAATTTTTGAAAAATGTTGCAGAGGTTTAAAATTTGATAATTTTTTTACCCAATCAGAAAACAGGATTTAGAAGCTGGCATTTTGTGCGTGATAGCTGTCTATGACAACATTACGACGACAAACATGTAAGAAGTTTTGAATTTTAATAGATTTTAATAAATAAAGTCATGTGAATTGTTGGAACAGACAATTAAAGTAAAAAAAAAAAATCCTCAATGAATTTTTTTGCGAAAAATTACAAAAATACAAACTACGTTAAATTACATAAAACGAACAAAAAAGAAAAAGAAAACTAGTTCATTTCATGTAAGCAGTTAATACATTTTTTTGTAGTAAAACTGTGGTTCGCTGTGCTTTGTAGAAAATAATAACCATCAATTTCAAGAATGTGAACGTACGACCTCCACAAGTCGCTGAAGATTGCCGTTCCTTGAAAAACCGACAGACATATGCATTCCTCAAGTGCGTCGCGATTCCGACATAGCACTGCATGAAGAAAAAACATACCTGGTCTCGTGACACACTCTTCTGAAGATCCACTGCTCAGGTAGCAAGTACTCTTCTTCGGTTGTATTTACGTCTTGGGAAGACTGTTTAGTCTATCTCAACAATCTTCTCAAGACCGCCTATCTGAACTGGAGCACATATTTCACAAACATAGCTGTTGTAATCAACATCTGTGCAATGACACATCCTCAGTTCTTCAACACAAAACCGGACTGAAGTCAATTCCTTGACCCATGAGGAATAAAATAAAAGCAGTACAGTCCTAAGAGGAAGAGTGCCACTTTCCAATTATATATCTTTTCTAACAGACATACAATCGTTACATATTTTTCGGGAGCACCACAGTAAATTTTCCTGTGAAGCATCTTTCTTGTTCATGTGGTGTCTTTTTGTATATATTCTTTAAGTAATAACACACTTTTCTTGTAAGTAAGAAACCGCATCCTCCTCGGTTTTCAATTTCTCCATTATATTCGAAAAGTTAACCAGTTGGTTGCAGTCACATTTAGGATGAAAAGGTCCAGGAAAACACACAGTTCAAAATTATGGCGGCGAGCTGGCAGAACCGTTAGCACACCGGGCGAAATGCTTAGCGGTATTTCGTCTGCCCGCTACGTTCTGAGTTCAAATTCCGCCGAGGTCGACTTTGCCTTTCATCCTTTCGGGGTCGATTAAATAAGTACTAGTTACGCACTGGGGTCGATATAATCGATTTAATCCGTTTGTCTGTCCTTGTTTGTCACCTCTGTGTGTAGCCCCTTGTGGGTAGTAAAGAAATAACACAGTTCAAAATTATGAAAATGAAGTGGTGACAGGACAGCAATCGAAAATATCCATTCGTTTCTCAAAAAAAAAACCACAGATGAAAATAAATAACAAAAATGAAGTAGTACAAGCGTTCAGAAAATAGATATTTGACAAAGAAACTAGACTTGTCAAAGTAACTAGACAGGTAAAGACAATAGATATGGTAAGAGTTTTAAGCAGACTATACCTTAGTTTGTTACTATGGAAACAGAGACTCATATGTTTGTGGCTTTCGATTGATTAGAATTACTAAAAATTTGTAAACTTTAAATGCTATTAACTTTTTATTTATCAATTTGTTGCAAAAATGAATTGCATTTCCATAATTAGCATACAAAACTACAACAGTACACCAAATTTGAAAACAATTGGAGCAAAATTAAAAGAATTGAAAACTGTGACAGCAACAGAGAAGATCCGAACGTTGCCGAACAACATTGACCATTTGATTTTCAAGTGTCCAAAAGAGAAATACTTCAGAATAGTTTCCCATCACCTTCTGTGGCCACCAAAGAATCTGAACTCAGGATTGCAAGCTAACAAAGCTGTTGCTAATTTTTCCAGTTTTGTTGTGAAAATATATAGTAATTACTACTTAAATTCGAATCTAGTAAGTTAAGTAATTCAGCCATGACGAGTCAGTGGAGCTGGCACAATACAAACCAATGACTTCTATAATACATTGGTGGTCTAGAACAATGTGGGTACGAGGGTGTGTTCTATGCTATGTTTATCTTGCATAATTGACTGAAAATCCTAAGCGGTATTTCGTCTGTCTTCTGGTTCTGAGTTCAAATTCTGACGAGGTCGACTTTGACTTTCATCCTTTCGGGGTCGATAAAATATGTACCAGTTGAGTACTGAGGCCGATGTAATCGACTATCACCTCTCGCAAATTTCAGGCCTTGTGCCTTCAGTAGAAAGGATTATTTACTCAGAAAGGGCAGCGAGCAAGCAGAATTGTATGCATGTCTGAAAAATTCTTGGCAGCACTTTTTCTTTACGTTCTAAGTTCAAATTCCCCCGAGGTCGACTCTACCTTTCATCTTTTCGGGGTCGATAAAATAAAACCCAAGTTAAGTAGTGGAGTCGATGTGGGTACGAGGGTGTGTTCTATGCTATGTTTATCTTGCATAATTGACTGAAAATCCTAAGCGGTATTTCGTCTGTCTTCTGGTTCTGAGTTCAAATTCTGACGAGGTCGACTTTGATTTTCATCCTTTCGGGGTCGATAAAATATGTACCAGTTGGCTGTGTGTCAAAATCAAAAACCATTATTTACTCAGAAATTATTCTTTACAAAGCAGTTTTAGACAGATCTTAAGATTTGAAGACATCTTCATACCTTGGGAAACTATCGACTATAATAATCCTTTCTACTAAAGGCACAAGGTCTGAAATTTGGTGGGAGGGGATAGTCGATTACATGGACCTCAGTGTTTCACTAGTACTTAATTTATTGACCCTGAAAGGATGAAAGGCAAAATTGACCTCGGCGGAATTTGAACTCAGAACGTAGCAACAGACGAAATACCGCTAAGCATTTCACCCGGCGTGCTAACGATTCTGCCAGCGCGCCGTCTTAAACTATTGATTATAATAATAATAAAACAGCTCCTAAAAATTGCAAAAAAAAAAAAAAGAAAATATCCACTTTCTTCACAGATACGTTAATAGAAGTGGTAAGTGTGTGTAGTGCGAAGGAACATACAGGAATACTTCATTTTCATAATCCGTATTGTGCTTTTTAAAGACCTATTATGAGTGACCACTGTTCGCAAGTAAACATGAAAACTGGACATGAGAAGACATGAGAAGACATGAGAAGACAACACGATCAATCTCATTTTTTATATATATATTTTATATTTATTGGTTTGATCTGAAGAAAAGAGCTGTTCTCATGCCATTTGCAGACACACTGAGTTCACTGAGATCGATGCTGTTGGCGTTCTTGACGATGACAGAGAAAACATGTGCAAGGAAGGAATGCCAACAAGGTAACGTTTTCACAAAAAAAAGGTCCAGGCATAGTGATTAATGCGGGGCCTGAAGGGTGCACACAATATGGGTGATGATAGAAAGAGGGAGGAGTGAATTAGGGGTATCTAGGTGGAGGTAGGATAAGACCTGTCACTTCTACAAGTAGAGGTAAAAACGTAAAGACAATAAACAGTACGCCTGTAGTCCGAACTTGTTGGTGAGCGACCTCATGCCACTCAATCGAGGGGATTTTTCCCCCACTGCAACTGAAACCGGAGCCATTTAAATAAAGTGTATTGTTATTGCAGGAAGCGTTTAAATACAAGCATTTCAATAAAAATACATTGCATTCAGATGGCTTCAAGAATGCTATAAGGTATCACACGAGCATTATGTGTCCGAACATTAGTATGTATACGGATGTAAATGTGAACGACCATGCATGTGTACGTATGAGCCTATTCTTAAAGGTCAGCTAAGGACAATCGCATGTGTAACTAGCCACGAAGAACAAATCAACGGTTCAAAGAAATCAAATGCCAATCCCTTTAAAACGGCAACCACTTTAACAAAAGCAGAATCACCATCCTACTACGTCTACACATTCAAAGCAGTTTGCCAACAGTCCTTCAGCAACAACACACCTTGATAAACTCAGTGGCTACTACTAACTTCAGGCCACGTTAGACAGAGAGGATGCTCTTAAAGTCGAGAATTTGAACTTACGGAGACAATATTTACATATCGCCCGAGGAAACACAACTAGATATCATAACGCTACATGTCCTTGTATATATACTTTTGTTATGAGTAATACTTTAGCGTTTGAAGCACACTAATATACAGTTATATATATATATATATAT
>NC_068982.1:107044342-107045145 GCF_001194135.2 Octopus bimaculoides
ATATATATATATATATATAGAGAGAGAGAGAGAGAGAGAGAGAGATAGACACAAACTGATAACTGCGGCCGTCACTTGGAATCAAAGATGACGTTGCTCGTAGGCGCAGGTACCAGCTAAATGTATGTTTGGTACACATGTATATATATATGTATATACAGATAATAGAAATACACACACACATACACACGCACACACACTGTTGGTTACACGTACATAACAGAAAGAAAATATGCGCTCCTAGTTCTTTTACGATACTCGGAAAATAAGATTAAACTGTTGAGTTATCATCAATGGTATTGACTTTAGGCACTTGAAGCTGTAATACTCATGCCTTTCTTAAGTCTGTAACTGAGTAAGTGAAACAGACATAGACGAGAATCGAACCTGGATCGCAAATTCGTCTTTCCGTATACAAATCAAGGAAGTTTGAGTAATTGGATCAATGATCCATTCTTACCTCAGAATGGCTTCCAATAGTGAGTATTTTTTGACATTTCGCACATTTCAAGCAAGGTCTGTGCCAGTCTTTTCCCATTGAAGAAACTTTCTCGGCTGGAAAAGAGACAAAAAGAAATAAAAACGAAATTTAACAACATAAAAATGGAGAATAAAATTTTCGGAGCTATATGTATGTATATTATGTATGTATGTATGTTATCAATCAGTTTAATTTCTGTATTTCTTGTCCATAGAGAAAGAGCCGGACTCTAACATAGATTCAAGGCTCCTTCATTGGAACTTTTATCAACATCATCTATGTATTTGTGCATATGTGTGTGTGTGTGTGTGTGTGTGTGTGT
>NC_068982.1:107045721-107054890 GCF_001194135.2 Octopus bimaculoides
ACATTGTGGCGATTTGCCCGCCTCTCTGTCCCGTTTGTTTATTAGGAATTTGGTTGCTATTTCTTGTTCTTGAATAGCAAAGGCATACCCTTCAAAGTGAGAGTCGGTGACCCGATTGTTTGTCCACGATAGACTGCTCTGGTTGTCAATGTTGTTACCACCCTGGATCTTTCTGTTAACGTATCCATGCATGATCTTCTGCTGGAATGCATTCATCCTCTCCTCTGATGTTATGTTACGGTAGAGTTTTGCAATTTCTTTGGGTAAGAGTTCAGGGTTGTCGAATAAGGAATGCTTGTCAAGTAGTTGCCTTCCCAATCTCATGATGGTATTTACCTCATGTCTGCAGACTTCATCAAGGGGTGCACTTCGACACTTGGTGGTTATGAGATGATGTATGTATGTATGTATGTATGTATGTATGTATGTTCTGATCTAACCGAACCACTGCATTTTCTTCGTCTTACAATTATCTTCCCCTCTCCCCAATCAACGCAGATCAGTTGGTCCGATAGCCCTTCCTTACAATGTCAAAAATTCTGTAAAAGTAACTCCATTTGAATGATAAAAATTTCATTCCAATAACTGTTAGCAGGTCCATATTTCACATCCATACCTCATCAGTGCAGTTATAAAAATTCCATTAACCTCATTTTGTTTTCAGTTGCAATGTTCTTGCTGCTTCTAAATCTTATCCATTTTTGCTATTTGTGTTCATAACAATTCACCTCACTATCTAGGCTTCAAACGCTGCATTTTCGTTAATTAGAGGTCCCAAGTCAATGAATATATCGACCGATTTCACACGAATGTCATTGATTTTGATTGTATTTATGTTGGAATCATTATTTGCTTGTTCTGAATGTTGTTCTCCTGTCGTCATAACCTGGCTTTTTGGCAGTAATTTCCATACCATATTTTCTTAATGCAACGTCTAGTCTAACTGTGGTATTAGATAATTCGCTTTTAAAACTAGTTATCATATCAAATGTTATCTGTAAATAATAGATTAGTGATCATGTTTCTGTTTGTCTTCACTGCACCTCAAAATCCTTTAGAGCACGCGTCATGGTTTGTTCAGGAAGAAGATTAAGAAGTCCAGGTGATAATGAGCTGCTCTGGTAAATTGCAACGTACTTCTTTTCAAATCATTGCATTGGTTCATAGCTGTACAGAACTGACACTATTCTAATAAAATTTTCACAGTACTAAGATTAGATGCTTTGGGATGTTGTAATTCTTCAGTATGCTCCATAGTGCTTCTCTCCATACTCATTCAAAAGCTTTTTTGAAGTTAACAAATGTCGGGTATAATTGCTTTGGATTCCCTTCAAACTTGCTGTAGGGACGTTGACTAGATAGTTGTACTTGACTAACCAACTCGGCCAATCACTAGATCACGTGATAGCTGAATGAGGAGGCTTTGTATAATCTAATTGAAGACATTTAATATCAAACAACTGAGGTTTTAACATCGCACTCAGGCCTCTGGTAACCGCTTCTACTACACATGCACACACACATGCATACATACATTTGTGCTTATGTATGCATGCCTGTGTATATGTTTGTTTATACATGCAAATATATATATAAAAGGGAAAATCTCAAATCGTAATTTGTCACTAGAACAAATGTAGTATTCACACACAGACAGTTATAACGTATATTTGTGTGAACGAAAAAAAAAAAAAAAAAAAAAAAAAAAAAAATAAATAAATAAATAAAGAAAGAAAGAAAGAAAGAAAGATAGGTAGAAAGGAAGGAAGGAAGAAAGAAAGAGAGAAAGAAAAGAAGAAAGATGGTGGTCGGACAGACAGATAGACAGACTAGAGATTAATTTGAACATATTTCTTTGAAATTTTTGAAACTAACATTTTGCTTTAGTGTTGTATGCATGGGCAGTTATTGAGGGCAAAGTGTCATGATGATTCACAAACACTTGTGTCAACAGACGTCTGTATGAAGGATCAGCTAACGCAATGTGAATAGTGTCGTTGATTCAGTACACAGTTCACACACACATACACACACACACACACACACACACACACACACATACATACATGTATGTATGTGTGTGTGTGTGTGTGTGTATATATATATGTATATATATATATATGTATGTATGTATGTATATATATATATATATACATATATGGGAGAGAGAGAATGAGAGAAAGAAGAGTATTTTAATACAGCTTTTCAAACAACGAATAATTTGTTGAATAATGTGTCATCGTGAAAAAGAGAGGGCGTTATTAAGCACATGCCGAGTTTATTAATGACTTACTTTGTCAGTGTTGCTTTAAGACGTATCCGTGAAATGTGAAGTAACGCCCATCTACGTATGTAGTTCATGTTGTTCAAGTATAGGAGTATGAGCCCTTACTTAGTGGTGTGTAGTGGTTAAATGTATATCATGGTGAACAGATGCAAAAGGAATGTGTATGCCTTTGAAGTAAACAAATGAGTGAATCGACTCATAGTTATAATAATTTATTCACTGGACTTAATTTGTTGTTGGTACACATAATTCTTCACTAGATGCAAAATGTTGACAACTGCTACGAGTTGCTAGAAATAGAAACAGGGTACATCTGTGGAAATGATATGTCAGAAATGAATATGTTCGTGTGTGTGTGTGTACGTAGTTAATCTGAGACAGTAGTCTACCGTGGAACTTCGAACATTGCTCTGGTCTCTGCGAAAAGCTGTTGTAGACCTTTCTCGTTCGTCGGCTAGGCTTTTCTCCCCTGTCTGTCTGTTGACTACCGTATTAATAATCGTGGCAGCTAGAAGGACAGACATACTGCAGCAGAGTTTGCACCTAAATAGGTCAGCTCCTGTTCATTTGAACTTCGCCTGACATGGCTGAAGTCGTAGGTCAAAGGGAGATGATCAATCACTTTTTGACAGGACGAAGAAAACCTGTTTTCGCGCCTGTTGACTGTTGATCGTGGTGGTTTGGACGACCGAGAATTCTTAGATTCGGTTTCGAATCTAGGCTTGGAGAAGGAAGTATTAGTTTTTACAGGTGTATCAAAACCAGAGGCATAAACTGATCCGGCGTAGATAAACGATCAAAGAATGGCGTACTATGGAATTATGGAATTGATTAGTCAATTGGAATGTTTTGTTTTTACTGGTTTTTAATTTGCTATCATTTCGGAGTAAACAAGTATATTACAAATATGTAATATATCATAAAAAAGAGCCATAAAACACCATCATTTAACGTCCGTTATCCATGCTGGCATCGGTTGAACGGTTCGACAGGAGCTGGCGAGCCAGCGGAGTGCTCCAAGTATCATTATATGCTTTAACATACGTAGTTTTTTACGTCAGGATGCCTTTCCTAACGCCAACCACTCAACAGAGTATACAGGGCACTTTTTACATTGCACCAGGACTAATGAGGTCATCAAGTACCGTGTATACTCGGCTATAAGTCGCACTTTTTTCCCTTGAAATTTTCATCTAAAGTTGGGGGTGTGACTTATAAGAACATCCTATAAAAAAAATCTTCAGATAATTTCTAGGTACAAGTCATGTCTGAAGTTCCGACACCTGGAATAACCGAAAAGGATAAAATTTTACATTATAAACAACGGTTTCTAAAATGTTTGGACTTAATGGGATAACAGCTGTAAGTCATCTTCAGCTTACTGAAAGCTCGGTTACCGAACAACAACTATATCGGAGCGATTTCTAATCGAACTTTGCTCTCCAGCATAAAAAAACGTCGCTGCGACTTATAGTCGGGCCAATGATAAAATTCCCGATTTGAACCATGTAAGTCGGGGGTACGTCTTATAGGCGAGGGCGTTTTATAGCCGAGTATTTACGGTAACTTGTAAGACAAATTCCATCAACTGAGGCCGGAATAATATTGAGGGAGATATCTTTGTGCCAGATGATGCGAGGTTAAAGTATGAAAGAGGGACGGGAATAGGTGTTTTGCTATAAGGGAAATATATGGTCATCCCCGTTGGAAAAGAGAAAAGATGGTGGTAAAGATGTGTTAGAGTGTACCCTCAAGTTCCAGGAAGGCGAATATATGGGAAGTGGTACAGAAGATTGGATAGGGTGAGTGGGTAAATAAGTTTGTTTGCAGGTGTGAGAGGTGAGTGGCAGATGAATAAAGATGCGGATAGAGGGAAATGCAGTGAGTTGTGAACACGGGTGAAGACATAGTTAATCGGGAATATCAGTTGGAGAAGAAGGTGGCGAAATAAATCTATTCTTGGTTACAACTGATCTCGTAATAGTCAGTCCTTGATTGCAGTTTCCTAGTATGGTGCAGCTGAGATATATATTTCCTCTTGGATTGTAAGCAAGTCTATCGTAGCAACACACCCAATAACCTAACATTTATCCTAAACACATCGATAAACTGAAGTAAAGTAAAGTGCCCAGCCAGAAACACAAGGAAACGTGAACAATGATTTGAGTTTATGATTCCTGGGCAGGAAAATTAATACCTGTACATATGACTAACTCACTCACTTTAAAAAAAAAAAAAAAGACTGTTATTCAAAAGAAAATGTCTGTTACTAAGAACGAAACGCAACCTGTTATAAGAACTAGTTTATTTGTTGCAGAGAAGATTTACTCAAAGGAAAAGAAACTCTTGAAGAAATAAAAGGTGGGAGCAAAATAAGTAGAATGGTAAAAAAAGGAGAAACAGCCTGTTACAAAGACCACTTGTTAAAAAAGAGAAACAGCTTCTTACAAAAATGAACCAGCCGTCATAAAGAAACAGCCTGTTACAACGTAGAGCCACTTCTATTTTTTCTCAAATTTCATTTTTTTTTGTCCGCTAATAGGAGTGGCTGTGTGGAAAGTATATAACTAAACAGCAAAGTCTTTTGTCCAGCACTTTACTCCATAACCTAATATCAATAATAATAATTATCAAAATTTATTTGAGTAGAATACGCTCAGCTCTGTGCAGTCAAAGATAATATGACCATTTTACAAAAAAGCACCTGCCACGAGAAAGCTTCAACGTGGTCACTCTATTTATTAGAAAAGGCAGCCAAACTTTTCTCAAATCACATCCCACATATTTTAAAAGGTGACATTGGTTGATGTTGTTTTAGATACACAATTTATGGGTAAAAGATGAGATTATAAACATTGGACTACTTTTGCCAACAGGCCCGTTCGATTAGGATTGACCTGGAACCAAACAACAAGAAAGTTGATTTAAAAAATTCTAGCACAAACATTCCATATTAAATTAAGTTAAACTATTTCTTTCTTTTCTTGTGAATAATTTAAAACTATTTCATCGTTATCGTGATCTCATTGCCATCGTCATCGTCGTTAATGTCACCATTGATGATGTAATGAAGTTGTTGTCTTCATTAAGATTAAATTGCTAGTTTGTGAGTCATGCAGACGAAAATCATTAAAAAAAAAGGTCATGATTTGTTACACTTGACTTTAAAGAAAACAAGTGTACAACATATGCAAGTCATTCAGGTGCATGCGAGAATAACTTTTTGCAGGCTGGGTGACAAAGCGTTTTCAACGAATTTAATATGGTAAACTTGAACCATTTACACACACACACACACACACACACACACACAACATAGGTTTAAGTGGCAGCAATCTTTATTTATAAATAAGCCAAATGATAACGAATGCATTAGGATAATTTTAGTTCCATTACTAAAATAGAGATTGCTTACCTCGCAGGAGAGCTAAATACAATAAAGCACGTAGACCGATGCCCGACTACTTTTATCATTCCACTAACTTTTAACATTAATATTACAAGTATAAGAAGTAGCCCACACTACGCTGGTTAAGTCGGCTGCCTCGTTATTCGATCTTATGAAGTACAGTACCAGTTGTTTCATTAATAACGCATTTAGGTGTTAGTTATCTACTGTGCCACCTTCATATTTTATCTTTTATTTGTTTTAGTCTTGTACTGCAACCATGATAGTGCACCGACTCGAAGAGTTTAGTCGAACAAATCGACACTTGATACGTATTTTTAAGACTAATACTTATCCTATTGGCGTCTTTTTGCCGAACTGCAAAGTCATGGGGACGCAAACACGAGCACCGATTGTCAGGTGGTTGTGAGGGACCGATATAAAGACTTACACACAAACACACACATATGTCTATCAAATTTCGCCAACCAAATCCACTCACAAGGCTCTGGTCGGCCCTGGGCTATAGTGAAAGACACTTGCCTAGGGTGTCGAACGGTGGGACCGAACCCCAAACCACACAGTTGGGAAGTAAGCTAAGCTTAGAAGCCAAAAGGCTTGAAACAATGCCTCACGGGGAAGACTTACGAGGCGGAAATACCCAGGGAGGTGTGGTGAATGAAATTTGGTATCTGAAAGCACGTGGTTGGATGTATAAAAGATAAGTTAGGGTTAGGGTTAGGGTTATGAGTTATAGGGTTTTAGGGTTAGGGTTAGGGTTATGAGTTAGGTTATGGCAAAAATAATCATAACCCTAACCCTAAAACTAACCCTAACTCTAAAACCCAAACCCTAACCCTAAAACCCTAAAGCTTAAACCAGTACAAATGCACGAACGATGTTATAAATAATAGTACCGCCGATAGCTGTTGTTGACAAATAACGGCACTAATTTTATTCAAGGGAAAAGATCCCATGACACCGTTAAAACATGTTGTTTACATTTCACGGCAGTAATTGTTTTCACCTCAATAGACGTCAGTGATTGGTTGAAATTACCGAAATACGGCAATTTTTTTTTACATGAAATAACTTCGAATACAAAATTTTTTATCTGTTCTATAACACAAAATATACAAGTATACGAAGTTTGAAAGTGTTTCGGTACCAAAAACACTACATAAAACATAAATGAAAAGTGGTGCCCGTCAATTCAGAAAGATCCGCTTCCACCAACCAAATGTCTTCGCGTGTGTGCGTGTGTGAGTATGCTTGCCTCTAGTGCAAAAAGGTACGCTGGCCTATCAGGGTCAGTGTCCAATCAGCTGTTCCAATTCGCCAGCGTCCAAGCAACCGTACCCAATCGCCTCATTCCACTGTTGAGCTTGACCGTGTAAGCGTTAACCATGTCTGCATTTTGCACTCCATTTTCTATTGATTGTGATAGCAAAATTCGCATATCATACACCGTACTCGCTAACAGTTCGCAGTTTACTCATTGTTGTCTAAAAACGTGCTGTATTGTACACACCCAAAACTGAATATACAATGTAATATAAATACACAATATCCTATAAATACACACGTCATCTTACACAAATACACAATGTCCTATAAATATACACGTCAACATAAAGGCCTTTGATCATTTCTAGATAGACACACACGCATGATCATACTAATGCGCACACACGTTCACACACACACACACACACACACACACACACACACACACACACAAACATACACACATACACACACATTCACACATACATACAGATATACATACACATTCCTGGGTGTGTGTGTATGTGTATATATATATATGTAAATATGTGTGGGGGTGTACACATACATACATTGTGATATGTGTGTATAGAAAAGAAGATGACGCAATAAGGAAAAAATGTTTTCAAAACAATGATACACCTCAGTGGAAAACTTGTAACAGTTGGTGTGTGTGTGTGCGTGCGTGTGTGTTTATGTGTTTGTGTGTGTGTTTCTATATCTAGGGCAGAGAAACAAAGACTAGAATAGGATACAAAGAACTTGTGACAAAGAAAACAGGGCGAACCCCTTGTATAAAACCGACAAATATCAAGGAGTGATCTTTGTAGAGGCCACAGCCCATGGAGAACTAGCCCGTAGATTTAGAAAAGCTCTGAAGGAGACCAAACTCAACATTAAGATTGTTGAAAAGCCAGGGAACTCCGTCAGATCACAACTATGTAGGACATACCCCTTTAAGAATACCATATGCACCAATGATAATTGCATAGTATGTAGCATTAGCCCTGGCATTAACTGTAGAACTAGAAATGTAGTTTACAGCATAAGATGCATAGAAGGTGCTTGTAAAGACATGAACATGACATATATAGGAGAGACATCTAGGAACATTGCGGAACGACTAAATGAGCATTTGGGACAATATGACGAAAAACATAACAGTCCTCCATACTCTACCAATATGCCAAGGACCAAAATGGAGGCAACCTGGGTCAACTTGACTCTGCATCTTATCCAAGCACCCAAAGGACCCAACACTCAGGCAAATACAGGAGTACGTCCTCATAAATGAAACTTTCCCAATACTAAATAGGAAATATACATAGTAGATATCATACTCCCATTCCCACAGTTTACATAGGTAGAGTAGAATAGTTAGTGGGCTGTTATGTAGATAGATGTGTGTATGTATGTGTGTGGGTGTGTGTGTGCATGTATGTATGTATATGCACATGTATGTAAGCATATGCACACATGCACACTAACCCACACACATGCGCACAAACAAACAAAAAGAACTCTGTGTGAATAACGGACAGTCAAAACTATTGAAAAGGTTGCAAGACGCAACGAAAATTTTAGAAAAAAATAAAAAAATAAATAATTGGAAATTTTACCGGTGAGTGTCTTAAATTGTAAGGCACTAAAAGAGAATAACTCTCCCCAGACACAACAGTATATATTGCGCACTCTACTACTATTACTATCACTTCCCTGTCTATCTCTCTCCCTCTCTTGTTCTTCATCCTTTCTGTTTTTCTATCCCAACCCTCCCCTATTCTTCTCTTCCTTTCACCGTTCCCTCTCTCTCACTCCTTCTCCTTGACCCTCCCGTCGATGACACGTGACGAAAGGGATTCTTTCTTTCTATTTTCTGCCTTCCTATAGAGAAGACGTGCATTTTTTTTGTCTCTCATTCACATCTAACTAGCGTTCAAAAAAATAATAATTTTTCTATCGTCTTGGCCTAACAGCCCACACCGTTTGTTTTCACTGTTCTGTCTTGTTTTTACTGTCTTGTTCTCATTGTCCTGTTCTTGTTTATACTTTCACCCTCCGTAAAAAATTCCAAATTTTATTTAATTTGCTTTGCGGGAAGGACTGTTCCAACGAAGTCGCGTATTGTCCTTGCCTTCGAAACGCGGAATAGATGGAACAGGGACAACTGAAGAAGGGAAATATTCTTTATGTTGCATGTCTCGTTT
>NC_068982.1:107060772-107061547 GCF_001194135.2 Octopus bimaculoides
AGTGTATATTATGCATGTATGTGTGTGTGTGTTTACACACACGCACAGACATATAATCAAGCGCGCACACTCACACACACGCACGTCAACCACTGTTATAACTATAAACACATTCAGTAATTTTCTTTTCGTGACAAATAAAATATCATTTAAATGCAAATAAAATTATCTTACCAAAATAGACTTCCTTGTTGCAGTTTGGACACTTGGGCATGTTGACAGATTTTTGTTATATTAGATGCGAAATTCTAAAAAGAAGTCCAAAGGATTGGAATTAAATGACACGATAGAAAATATAATAATGTAGGAGGTAAGACGTAAGTAACAAGTGTTGTGCTGCTACTGACTGTAAAGGGAGAAATCCTCGCTATATGAATGCAGAATGTCGAGTAGTTAGGTCGCTATCAAGTCCAAACAGTCATTGACAGATGACACACCCACGATGTTTACAAAACTGGTCTATGAGAACGGATGATAATACACGCTAATTTGGATACGAGTTAGTTGATCGATCGTTGCGTGCAAATCTTCCATCTTTTTATCTTTTGCTTGTTTCAGTCATTAGATTGCGGCCATGCAGAGTGTGTATGTATGTATGTATGTATGTATGTATGTATGTATGTATGTATGTATGTATGTATGTACGTATGTATGTATGTACGTATGTACGTATGTATGTACGTATGTATGTATGTATGTGTGTACGTATGTATGTATGTATGTATGTATGTATGTATGTATGTACGTACGTATGTATGTATGTATGTATGTATGT
>NC_068982.1:107067244-107070360 GCF_001194135.2 Octopus bimaculoides
TGATCTAGTTGTAATTATTGTATAAACTTAACCAATTTTTTCCTTTTATTTATTTATTTAAAATCGGTAGGACTTGTTTTGTGTTTGATTTGCTGCTGTGTCTAGTAGGTCGAGGATGGGTTATTCGACTGCCGAGGATCACTTGTAGTAAAGGACCGAATAACCCACTGATACAGTTCAATGTTTTTATCCGAGATATTTAACATTCACTGGCATCGCCTATCTTATGGTAAGTAGTCTCCTTTCCTCCCAAACCGGGATGGGCTGGCATGTTGAGCACTGTGCAGTAAACGAGTAATTCGTTAATTTATAGTGTCAACTCCTATTATTACAAAAAAACTTCAATTTATTTTATATCAATTACTAATGTTGTTGATTTTCAACATCATAATATAAAGGTTATTACATTAATAGATGTTTACTATTGATTAAATGTCTAGTTAGTGTTAAGATGGTATTTTTTCGAACTTTAATCTCATCTTTTGGGTGTACTTTTTGTAGTATTTATATTTACACCATGTTTCGACTGGTTTAATCTCTGATCGTTGTAGTTCTGGGTATGCATATTATACCAGGCTAGGAATCTTTATTTCTAAAGATGGAATACTGGTCGAGCGACGTCCAGGTATTCTTTAAGGATAGTACTGTGACGGGTTGTCGTTGTTTGTAAAATGGTTGGGCTGACTGTGGCCATACGAACGGTTATACCGCGCACAGTGAGCTGAGTGGTGTTGTCAACAAGTCTTCTGTGCTTGATATCTACAAGGAGACCGAAATGACAAAGAAAATCGGTTCTTAAAATAGAGATCAGCAGTTTGGCAAAGACGAATACCCACTGGAAGGGGCGGCGAAGTCCTAAGTTTAGTGTTAGGGACTGTTTACCGTAGGTTGGAATCGGTGAGTGGTTGACTGCCTGAAGACAGACTGGTGTCTCTTTTCTGTTGTCTGAAGTGCAGGAAACGGGGATTATGCTGATTTCCGTGCCAGTATCAACAAGGAAACACGTGCCTGTTAAACGATCACAGATGAAAAGCAGGCGACTTTGTGGGTGAGAGCCAGGAACTTCCATCGCGTTCAGTTCCTGGCTGAGTCGTTTCCCGTGGGCACTCGGGCTTCGTGACCGCCTACCAAATCGACGCGTTCGGCTGTTACTTCGACGGGAGATACTAAACGATAGGGCTCTGTCAGGGCCTGTATCTGTGATGCCCGCTGCGCCACCAATGCACGCAAGCCAGAAATTTCTGAAGCACTGGACGACGAAAGGAAAGGATCGGTGGAAGGAATCGTTGCCTGGAATGCTATGTTGACCGTGACTGAGTTCGCTGCTGGGTTGTGTTCCGGTAGAGACATGACGACTAATCGCAGCAATTTTTCAGTTCTGATTTAGTGATGTATGATATGAAGGCTGTCATTCTTCGTCGCGGTCACCAAATGTAGCGAGAATCTGTAGCAAATGAAGATAAGCGTGTTGGACGACATCAAAGGAAAACAATGAGGAAAGCATCGGAATATAGTTTAAATAATTAATATGATCAAAGCTTGCATTTACGTGTTGGATACACAAAGTTTGATTTACAATATCAATGAAGTTACCAACTGCTTCGAGTTGGTGAAGTAAAAATCAACAGGAGAAATAGTATGTCGATGTGATGAGATAGTATACGGCATATTTTGTGTCTGTGTGTGCGTTGGTCATTTGGTCGGGTCGTTTTTTTTCTCTGTCTTGCCTGTTTGTGTTCTGTGACTACCACTGTGTTGTGCCGCCGGCCACTTTTCCATATCAGATTTAACTCATAATACAGTTTAAAGTTGTAAACTGAAGTTAATAGGAGAAACAATAGCTTGGGCGTTTAGTTATTTCAAGTAGTTAACAGTTGCAAGTAACATGCCAAGAATATTTAATTGTAGTTGTAATTTATTGTCTAAAGAATAAAAGCATGTCTGAATACAACATAAATGGTATTATTTTCAAACTGAAAGGTGAGTAATAAAAAAGAGGTATACATTACAATATTGTCAAAGAGGTGTTAAGGTTGTAGAAGCAAGTTTTATTTCTCAACCAAAGTCAATTCCCGCCCGTCCGGACTTCAACAATGCACAAACTAATATATAAAAGAACCAGTTAAACTTGACATGGAAACTAGCCAAATAGGTTTATTTTAATAGCGTCAAACAAACGACTTCGTGACCGTCGAGGTTTATTTGGCTACGACATATTTTGAAAGTAAGTAGGACACAAATTAAACAATGCAAATTACACTGAGAACATACTGGTGGTTAGCAGAAAGGAGTAGATAGAACCATATGGCCCTTGTAACTGAAAAATCGATCAGGAATTAGAAGCAATGGAATTCAGGACCCTTTCGTTCGACCACCACCCGACTAATTTCAATTTTTAAAATATCCGGTTGAATATATGTTGTCCCATCCGGGCATCAACTAAAGATTAATTCAATTAATCGATTTAGTTGATTCTACACCTCACTCTCGACAACAACGATTTAGTATCGACTCATGTAAACTCTGTTTTATAATTAATTTGGTTTCTTTATTAATGAAAAAATGTTTAATATAGGCACAGGTCTTCATATTTTTGAGGTCTCATATTAAATCAACCTTAGTCAGTATTTGAACTCGAACTTGTTTATCGATCCTATAATAATGATAGAGCGGTGTTGTGACAATAAATGAACTAGAGCACAGAACTAAATCCCAAGCCAGTAGTATTTAGCTTTGTCCCTCTATATCCTGAGTTTAAATCTAGTCAGTGTAAAAATTCGGTCGAATAAAATAAGTCATGTAATGACGGATATTCAACTGACTCTAATAGGCCTCTGAAGAGTTCACCGTACAGCACAATCTATATGCTTATATGGCTTCTCCTGTGCTTATGATGTGGGTGATATTTTCGGTGTGAAGTCCACAAAGTCTGCATCGGTTGTCAAATTTTACTGCTTTTCCTGCATCTCTATCCCTTTTGTGTATCAAGTGTATATTTAATTGCCTGTATATACTTTACTGTTCTATCCTTTAGAGTGTACTTCTTTCTCAGATATATAATCCCCTGACAATATATATATATATATATATATATGTGTGTGTGTGTGTGTGTGTGT
>NC_068982.1:107070879-107072041 GCF_001194135.2 Octopus bimaculoides
TGTCAAAATATTTTCGTCGCTTTGAGACCGCGACCTGTTCACTGACAAAATTCTGTGCTGCATCTGAGAAAGTAATAGTTAGTTCATGATATATATGTACATGTGTATGTATGTATGTATGTATGTATGTATGTATGTATGTATGTGCGCGTACATGTGTGCGCGTATGCATCTGTGTACATGCGTATGCATGTGTGCATGCCTATACACATGTATGTATATATGTATATATGTATGTATGTGAGTATGCACGTATGTACTTATGGATGTACGTGAGTAATATATATATATATATATATATATGTGTGTGTGTGTGTGTGTGTGTGTGTGTGTGTATTTGTTTTGCAAAATTCCAGATGTACAATCATGTGTTGAAACACATACTGTTATACTTGGGGATGGTCATATTTTGCCAATTAAACACACTCATTATATATTTAAGCTTTACTTCAGCTTTATCATTATTTCTGTTACTTTGCCACATCCCGTAACCTCTTTCGTGGTTCTTTATCCCACGTGTGTCCTCTTGTTCTGCCTAGTCCATTTTGTCTTCTTTGGTATGTATCTTTATCAGTGTGTGCCTGTGTGTGTGTGTGTATGTGTGTGTGTGTGTGTGTGTGCTTGTGTGCGCATTTCTAAGAGTTTAGTGTGTGTGTTTGCAACATAGGTACGAACAGTGTCGTAAGCAAACTTATACACACACACAAAGCACACATACTAAACAAAGGATATTATTATTTAATTGAACGCCACGCATCCATTTCCAAGCAAGTTTATCTTAACCTTTTTGATGCGACTCTACTCTATACTGTTTTCTCCCCCACCCTTCTCTAATTCCTTTTTCTCCCCTTTACGATTTTCTATCTGTCTCTCTCTCCTCATGTTTCTCTTTTTCTCTCTCTCGTTGTTAACACGTGACCATCGTCCATCTGTCTTTTCCTCCAGGACGTCCTAAGGACTGGACGTCTTTTACCTCACTCTTCTATCTTTTCTCTTTTCAAAGAAAATATTTCTCCCTGCGTTCGCTATTTTACCCTCGTTCAGGTCTAACGACCCTCCATGTTTGTTTTGTTCGGTCTCCTTGTATGTCTCCACTGTCCTGCTTTTTTGTTCCCAAATTTCTTATATATATATATATATATATATATATATATATATATAT
>NC_068982.1:107072263-107073917 GCF_001194135.2 Octopus bimaculoides
TAATAAATATTAAAATAGTACAAATGACTACACGTGTTTCATAACTATATTTTCAAATAGAAAATAAAATAAAAATCAAATCGATTCAAAATAAATCGATCGAAATCAATTCTATTCAAAAATATAGCTAATCTTCAGGTCAAAATACAATAATAATAATAATAAAATGAATGTATATATATCGACTAACAATAAATATCAAATGAATTTATATAAAAATACGTATTTTACCAATAAATAAAAGAAAAAAACATTTAACAATATTACTGAAAATAAATGCAATACTTATCTTATCGAAGCTTTAGTTTAAACTAAAATTTTAAACGTTATACTTTTAACTTAGCGTTTATTAGAATTAATTCGCGTGAAAGTATGGAGCAAAGAAAAGTAACAGAATAAAGAAATATATAAATATGTATTTAAGTTTTATTTATAAAATCAAAATTTATTTTAGCTTTAATCATAATAAAAAATTAACTGTATTATAAACATTTATTGGAAATTTTAAAGTCTAAGTAATTTTAAAATCTAATAAATTAAACTAAAATACGTAAATTAGATAATATACATGAAAGAAGCTAAAATACTATAAATATATATATGTACATTAAATAAATCAATTAAAATATTTATATTAATCGATTTGATTTTTATTTGATTTTCTATTTGAAAATATGGTTATGAAACACGTGTAGTCATTTTTGCTATTTTAATATTTATTACTTTGTACTTTTTGATTTTTGTTATAGGTCTTTTTAGTGTATTTACTTATTAAAATTTTCTACATGTGATTATGGATTTTTATGGATGAATTCAATAATTGTGTTTTTTTCCTCTAAATTATACATTTATATATTATATATTGTGAAATTTAATTTAATTTTAATTTTGATAAATTAAATTGGATTTTTCCCTGTAAATTTGGATTCTTATCTCTAATATTATTATCAATATTATATATATGTGTGTGTGTGTGTATATATATATATATATATATATATATATATATATATATACAAATAATTCAAATTCTTTCAAGCAAACAGGTACTTATTGTACCCTGACCTTTTATTATATATGTGTCCCTGTCATTTTTCTCTCGCCCTTTCTTAATTCTTTTGTCCTTCTGCCTCTACCTCTCTCTCCTCTCTTCCCACGTGACGGCGTTCGGCCAAGCTTGATCTTTCTTTCTTGGCTGGCCGTTGTGCGTGCAACATCGATATTCCTCCCTGTGCTTGTGAAATTTTGTATCCCTGCCGTAAGGCTTTATTTCCACACACGCCAGAGTAATTTAATTCGTCCTTAGTCGAATGACACCTGTTGTTATGTCCTGTTATTATTTTTATTGTATTTGTGTAACATTGTTCGTTTTTTTCCGTCCTTGTTTTTATATACATTCGTTGCTTTCTTCCAAGGAATCTAATGCTCTTAGCTTACTTTTTCCTTAGTGCTGGCCAGATTGGAACAATATCGAGTATAACCAGCCGAAATTGCAAAGATAATCTGGATCTCGACTGATGAAAGAAAACTCCGAATGACCTGTCCTTGTTTTCTTTGAATCGTCTATCTGGATGTTTTGTTGTTCCTTTCTTGTATCACCTAACTGTCTGGATGTTTTGCCTTCTTGTCCCATTTTATATTATTTATACACACA
>NC_068982.1:107074044-107079399 GCF_001194135.2 Octopus bimaculoides
ACACACACACACACACACACACACACACACACAGATAGATAGATAAAACTTATTTGGAAAAGGATGCGTGGCGTTCGATCATATAATAATATAAATAATATATAAACGTATGCATATATCCATACATATATGTACATACCTACATCTATATGTATACATACATGCATATATGGGTACAGGACATCAAAAAAACTTTAAACACAATGAGAAACGAAAATATAAAACGAACTTTTTTTGAACAACGAAAAAACAGAGAAACGAGATATGCAACATAAATAGTATAGCCCTTCGTCAGTTACCCCTGTTCCATCTACTCCGCGTTTCGAAGGCAAATATATATATAATGTCTGTGTGTGTAGCTATGTTCCCGCGCGCGCACGTATATAATGCTGTTCTATATTCTCACCGTGATCTGTCAGGTTTGCAGACCTCACATAGAGCTATCAAAAGTTATTGATTAAACCAGAATATTTTCATGAAGTTATTTGTGAAATAATAACTTGAGCAAAACCGGAAAATCACGTTCTTATCATGTGCAATACACTCTACTTATGACACTTTGTCATCAGCATTTAACGACAACCCACCCTCACCGTACATACATGCATGCATACATAATACATACATTCATTCATACATGCATACATACACACGCAAGCACACACACTCACACACACACGCACGCACGCACGCACACACACACATAAATATATATATGATTCTTTCGACTCTTCGTCGCCGTCGCCGCCGACGCCGCCGACGCCACCACCACCACCACCACTACCACCACCGCCACCGTCATCATCATTGTTGTCGTCGTCGTCGTCATCATCGATGAATGCATAGGTGTATGTATACATACATGAATTCTTTTTATACTATTCAAATATTTCGCTCTTCATTGACGAAGTTTCTTCCTTACCCCGCTCAGTGGTTACAATGCAAGTTCAACATGTCCGCAGTGGCAATCTCTCCTTAACGGATCCAACAAAATAAACGTAAAGACATTTGTAAAAATCCTCGTTAAAATGTGTGCGTTCTCAGTTGGTAAATTTCCGCTACAATTTTCTCAGTCTTTTTCCATGTCTCCAAGCGAAACAAACAAAAGTAAAAATGAAAGTACAATGCAATATAAAATAAAACACCCAATGAGCAAGTCTTGATCAAACTTACAAAAGACTCTTTATATTCCTGCTTGCTTATGCTGTTGCACTACGTTTGCACTGTACTTAATAAGTTGGCTAGCGACCAAGTCCAAACGACTATTACTAGAACAGAAGATTAATTGAGTTTTCTACCTTCCCACATATTATTATTATTATTATTATTATTATTATTATTATTATTATTATTATTATTATTATTAATTTTATTAGTCTTGTTTACATGTAAGACCCTCACAACTACACACACACACATTTTTTGTTTTGTCCTGTGCTGTCCATAATGTTTTTCTTCATGTAAGCCCTCTTGGTTAATAAAGAAATCATTATTATTATTATTATTTCTCCTCCTGCTATCACTCTTCCCCGTACACGTTAGTCTACTTATTTAATTCTTCTACTCTCTCGATCCACCAATCTTTCTCCTGTTTCATATCTGTTTGTTTCTATTTCTTGTTTGTTATTTTCTTCCTTTCTTGTTCCCAGTCATTTTTCGACCCCTCCTCGCTTCGACATAACTGCTGCAATAATGGGAACAAATCTGTGTTAAGAGGCGAATAGAAGCGTATAGTGAGAGAGATGATGACAAATACTTGATAATATAGGTGTGGTTTGCTACTCAAGACTATATAGAGAATTCATTCTCAAATGTATATTTTATCGGTCATGAAATGGTGGAGATGGAGGGAGGGAGCTGAGAAAAGTAGAAAAGTAGTCAGACGAGAGAGGGAAAGAGAGAGAGAGAGAGAGAGAGAGAGAGAGAGAGAGAGAGAGAGAGAGAGAGAGAGAAGAGAGAAAGAAAGAGAGATAGAGAGAGAGGATGGAAGGAAGGGCGGATGCTTGTCCGAAACAGAATTATCCTGTTTCTAAATAAAAATTAAAGGGTTGGGCTACAATTATAAATGATCGTTAATGAAAATAGGTCTGTTAAAAGAACAAGTGATATGTATAGCATATACGTGTATGTGTGTGTGTGTGTGTGTGTGTGTGCATGTCCACGAGCCACCAGAAAGAGCTTGCAAAGAGTGGAAGGTAGAGATCTGAAAATGGGAGGAAGAGAGAGTGAGAGAGAGAGGGGGACAAGAAGAGCAAGAGAGAATGAGACAGAGAGAAGGAGAGAGGGAGAGAAGGTGAAAGAAGGAGGAGAAAAACAAATAAACTGAGAAAGGGACTATAGCTGCTAACCTAGAGAAAGAGTATGTAAGATGGGAGAGGAGACGGCTGGTATCTAATGGGTAGAATGGTTGTTGTGCTGGTTCTATAATAATTTCAGATTTAGGTGCAAGGTCAGAAGGGTTTAGTCAATATCTTCGTCCCTAGTACTTGACTGGTACTTTATTATCCTGACCTGTGCGAGAGTTCTATAATGGAAATATTTTACACTAGCTGGTTTTGTCAATCTTAAAGAAACTGTTCGCCACAAAATCAGTGAGAGTCATTGCAAAAAAATGATTACTTTTTCCTTATTCTGTACAAGACTACACAACATGAAAATCAAGTCTTAAGAAGGTAAACCTACGAGTCAACGCTTATTGCTTATACATCTCTCCTAAGTTACAGAAAGTTCTGTTGCTATTGGTCCAAGTTTCGTAGGTAAAAATATAAAAATTATATGATATTCTATTTGGGTCGATGTTCGTTCTGATAGAATAATTTCTCTGTTTCGTTCGACAAAATTCAGTGTTTGATTCTTGTTACAGTCTGGTGACGGATTTAATTATGTTATGTCAATTGCTTACACGCATTCTCAGTTTTCACATTTTGTTCATTTTACCTTTTTCGTTTATTTTCTTTGATTTTTTTTTTCCTTTTTAGTGTAACCAGTAAGAATATTCCTCTCTGTAGTTCAGCAAATCATCAGTATTTTATAAGAATGAACATTTTTGGACCAATCCGACTTGGAATGAACCTCGTTAGTAGTGTATACGTATGTATGTTATCCTTTTAGTTTTAATTATTTGACATCTTCCTGTGAAACATCTGGTTTCTAACAAAGTAACAAAACTCCTTTCGTTAGAATCAACATAGTAAAAACATTGATGGATGTATGTACGTACGTATGTATGTATGTGTATGTATGTATGTATGTATGTATGTATGTATGTATGTATGTATGGAATGTAATGTAATGAATGACTAATGCTAGAGAAGGAGCTGAGCATATTTGGCTTTGTCTGGGAAAATATGGATTTGGTAAAACCAACAGCAATGAACTGTATCCCCTGCACTTATGCAATGAATATAATCTGATATCGACAACACTTTCTTTCGTCAAAAAATCAAGTACAAATCTATATGAAGTGCTGGACTGATTATTGATTAGCAAGAACCAAGATCAGGCTTAAAATACGTTCCAAGTTTCAGCGCAAAGCAATTACACGCAAAAAGTTTGATGTGGGCAAATTCCAGTCAAAAGAAACTGACAGTCTTTAACTTTTAAACCAGGTAAATATTTTGAAGGATTTCAAAGAAAATATATACAACAGATTTGAGAAAACTCTGGGCGTTAGGAAACAGAAACATCAAGACTGGTTCGATGAAAATGATAAGGAAATTTGCATCTTGCTGGAGGAAAAACAAAGACTACAGGAAAGACACTTCTTGCAAATTTGTCTTCAGTCGATAAGGAGAAAGCTGTGGAAGCATTAAGAAAGATGAAAGATGAAATCCAAAGGTATTTGTGTGGCATCCAGAATACCTGGTGGGAAGAAAAAGCTCAAGCCCTTCAAAACGCACCATTTGCTAGAAATTCTAAGACAATATACCAGCCACTGAAAGGAATCTATGGGTCATGAGAGTCTTGTTAAGGCCAAGGATGGAAATAAGATCTTGAAGCAGCCAAATGAAATACAGGCTCAATGGAAGGAACACTACAGCGAGCTATTGACTAGGATGACAGAGATTGATGAATCTGCGGCTGACGAACGATATTCAGCAGCTGCCATTAAAATAATGTCTAGATGAAACCCGAAATCAGAAAGAAGTCATCGCAGCCATAACACAAACAAGCAATGGAAAATCACTAGGCATGGCCAGAAGAATACTTGCAGAGGCAAAAAAATGCGGAGGAGATAAGCTGAAACATATGTTGTACGAAGTTATCTCACATAGGCAACATCTGAAAAGGCTTGGACATGTAGAGCACATGTCTGCATGCTTATAAATGTAAGCCCATGTACTTGTGTACGAAATAGATTATTAGTTGTTGTTTAACTCCAGGTCAGTCCTTATTGACCATGTCTGTGATTGGAGACGTTCCAGCCATGATCACCTTATTCCTTTCTCGTGCATAACCATAAGTATTCATCCTTTTTAAAGATGACAGGGTGTGATATGAGGGAAAGGTGGTTGCTATTGCTAGCGTAGTTTGAGAAGATCTATAATCAAAGGCATTGCAACCATGACCAGTTCATTTTCCTCTCGGCCATTACGTATCTTGGACTACATTATTCTATGTGTTTCTCCATTCTCTAGACGTAGGGTGTAATTTGAAGGAATTTTGGATGCTTGATGCTTTTTCCGGCAGGTCGAGCGATCGCGTACAGGTTCCATTGTTGGCTCGCCCTTAATGATATGATCTTATGCCGTCATTAAATATTCTACTTGCTAGTCTATAAAAGAAGGTCAAAATTCGTGAGCCGACGGAGAAAACCAGGACAGGATCGTTTGTTATTGTTGTCGGTTAATATCTGGTGATAGACCAAGTGCTGTGAAATAAGAATTAGCTTTCAATAAACCGATTCAATCAGTTTTGATGTCTTATTTCATTTCACTTAATCATTAATAGAGAAGGACACCAGCGTTACACGACCTTAGTTCCAATATCCTGTAAATTTGAAACCTTCTGTAAATAATAATAATGATTAATTCTGGTTTTATTGGCCACAAGGGCTAATATAAATTAAAAACATGTAAGGACAAAGACAGGACGAATGTTACAAAGGGTTTTGTCCGAAAAGAAAACGTTCGTGTAAACAGTGAGGAAAACAGAGAAAGATATAACAAATAAGACTCCCAATAGAGGGAGGCGCTTCGAAAGGTTAAACGTGGAAAAACCAATAAAAGCCACGGGGCTTTATCAATAAAAATATCTATAAAACAAGTTTGCTGTGGTAATCTAGCCTCTTAGCATTTAAGCCGGTCCTATCCGACCTAAATATTCTAACTATTTTATGTTCAAATAGGCCTGATC
>NC_068982.1:107080524-107081008 GCF_001194135.2 Octopus bimaculoides
AACCCCCTCCTCCAGCCTCTCTCCCCCACCTTCCCTCTTACCACCCCTACTCTTTCTCTCCTCTCTCTTACTCTCTCACCCTTACTCTCTCACTCTCACTCTCTTCTCTCTTTCCCTCTCTCTCACTCTTACTCTCTACACTCTTACTCTCTACACTCTTACTCTCTTACTCTCTCACCCTTACTCTCTCACTCTCTTCTCTCTTTCCCTCTTTCTCTCCTTTCCCTCTCTCTCACTCTCTTCTCTCTCACTCTCTTTCTCTTCCTCTCTTTCTCCCCCATACCCACCTTCCCCCTCTTTCACATCCACCTTCCCTCTCTTATACCCACACTCTCTCCTCTCTTATACTCACACTCTCTCCTCTCTTCCTCTCTTTCTCTCCCCTCCCATACCCCCTCCCCCTCTCTTACATCCACCTTCCCCTTCCCCCTCCATCGTCAACACCCCCTCATAAGCTCATCCCACCACACCCCAACACACTCCT
>NC_068982.1:107082063-107083410 GCF_001194135.2 Octopus bimaculoides
TATATATATATATATATATATATATATATCATATATATACCACATATACAATATATATAATACATATATACAAACACATACATATATATGTACATGCTAACACACACGCATCCATCCATCCATCCATCCATCCATACATACATACATACATACATACATACATACATACAGGCATATATACATATGCATACATGCAAACATACTTTTAGGCAAGCACTGTAAAGGAGAGATAAGACTTCGAGCAAGAACAAAAATTTACAATCTAGTTTCGATTTTTGTCATCATTCATATACCGGCGCCCTTGGTCAGTGTGCTAAAAACATGATAGACGGTTTGTGTTCCGTCGTTCTATAATTGACGCTTATGTTTTTCATGTTGAGCACAGAGTTAAAACATTGTGTTTAGTTATAGCTGCGAAAAATAGTCTCCTTTTCCCCTATGGTTTAAGGACAAATGTTTTCAGTTAGTGCTTAGTAACTTCACAGAGATAAGGCACATCTCATAAATGCCTATTTCCTCTACTGAATTGGCATTATAAGTAAAGCACTGAGTATTTATTGATCAATATATGGGATAACTTGAAAGGCGGCGAGCTGGCAGAATCGTTAGCATGCCGGGTGAAATGCTTAGCGGTATTTCGTCTACTGTTACGTTCTGAGTTCAAATTCCGCTGAGGTTGACTTTGCCTTTCATCCTTTCGGGGTCGACTATATAAGTACCAGTTACGCACTGGGGTTGATGTAATCGACTTAATCCCTTTGTCTGTCCTTGTTTGTAACCTCTATGTTTATCCCCCTGTGGGCAATAAAGAAATAAATACATGGAATAGCTTAGCGTCTTAATTACGTCATACCTTCTGTCGTTTATATTTCAAAGGACTGACAAAATTGTGAGGAAAACGAAGAAAAAAGTGTATGAACACCTGCCAATAGCATGAATTTCACAAACAATATAACTGTGTTTAGATTACTAAATAAATATGAAACCTGCTGGTAAATATTTGTTGCAGCCCAATAAAAAAAAAAAGAGAAACATTCCTAAAATTACTTATATTAAAAGGTATTTCTATGCTCGATCTTATTCACAGTTGGTTTACACAAAATATACTCTTTTACTTGTTTCAGTCATTTGACTGCAGCCATGCTGGAGCACCGCCTTTAGTCGAACAAATCGAGCCCCAGGACTAATTTTTTTGTAATCTTAGTACTTATTTTATCGGTCACTTTTTGCCGAACCGCTAATTGACGAGAACGTAAACACACCAACATCAGTTGTCAAGCGATGGCGGTGGGGGACAAACACAGACACACACACACACATATATATATATATATATATATATATATA
>NC_068982.1:107083985-107086013 GCF_001194135.2 Octopus bimaculoides
CCTACTTCTCTTTGTTGGGTGGGAACTCATCTATGAAAAAACAAAAAACATTTTTAATAATCTTTTCTTCATTCTGAACTTTGTAATAGTTAAAATAAGATTTGGGGAAAACTGAATTCGAAATATGGTTTCGATTCTCAGTTGTATATATTTGTAAAAACTAACACTTTCCTCCAAGCTTAGATTCGAAACCGAATCTAAGGATTCTCGCTCGTCTGAGCCACCACGAAGGAATAGGCGCGAAAGAAATTGTCTTTGTCCTATCAAAAAATGCTAAATCATCTCCCTTTGACCTACAACCTCAGCTATGTCAGGCGAAGTTCAAATGGACAGGAACTTACCTATTTAGATACAATCTCTCCTGCAGTATGTCTGTCCTTCTAACTGTCACGGCTGTTAAAAATACTGTGGTCAGCAAAGGGACAGGCAGAGAGAGAGAATCAGAAAGACAGAGGGTGGAGAAAGGCTTTGGACGAAGAGACAACTCATGAGATCGTTGACTATGTAGCGGAAGCTTCTCTCTCGGCTATATATTCTTAAATGCGAACGTAGCGGGTAACATCTAGCCTTCGGCCTGCCTTGGACCCTGCTGTGTCCATCACCCTGATTGGCTCTTATTTGCGTGGCATTTGTCTCTAGTTCTGTTTCGTGCCAGGGTACATACCGACCAATCGTGGCCTTCTAATAAGGTCACGCGAGAGAGTGTTTTTCTGTTGTTTCTGGAGCCCCCCACTTTTTTTTTTACCTATGAATAAGCCTGTTTTATCCACGCCAGTTGGTCTCGACTTTAGACCTCTCTGACCACTCAAAACACTAACCAATCAGTTTCCAGCGACGACGTCAACACGACGCCACTACTTACACAAGCCAGAAACCACGGTTCCTCTCATCACTGTCTGTGTGGATTGTTTCCACCACGAAAATAACCTGCGAGAATCTTCTGTATTCAAGTAACCGGTCGCAGTATCGTAGCCTCAACTTCTTCCCACGACATGTGACACTTCAGCTCTGCTATTCGGCCACAACCTCTTATGTACAGACATTCTATCTACTGTGTAACTCTACTATGAACTGGTATTTTCCTATCTTTGTGTTCTGACGCTTATCGTCCAGGTTACAGACTCTTGTTCCATACTCTGTATTTCTCATTCACACACAAACACATATTTATGTATCCATACTCTTGTTCACACGACGGCCTGTCATATATATTGTGTTATTATTTATATTGCCGCATTCACGCACACACAGACGCACATTTTACTACGCTAAATAAACTTATCCTATATATATCTTTAACGGTTGTGTCTCTCTCTTTCCTCGCTGGTATTTCCTCGCATTTCACATGTGAGCCCTCGCATGTTATATTATTATGTTTTTGTGTCGACTGTGCGACGCGTTAAAAGGAAAAAGAAAACATGGCTAAGACAAATAGTCTAGAAGCCCAATATGTTAAGTGCACATAACATCATTTCCAATATATTAAGCGCACATAAACCTGGATAGTAAATAATTATGTGCACTTAACATATTGGGCTTCTAGACTATTTGTCTAAGCCATGTTTTCTTTCCTTTCTCTTCTTCCCTTTGTTTATATTGTATACTCTTGTTTTTCACTCTGATAAAGATCTGTTGCCTTAATTTGAATCCCCTATGAAGATGAAGAATTTTATTCTCGCATTTATGTATAGGCTGCATTCTAGTAATCTGATTAGAAACAGCTGTTAGCTTTGTTATGCCTTGCATTGTATCAATAAACAAGCTTTAAAATGTGGTCCAATCGATGTGCTGGTTAATCTATGTTTTTCTCCATTTTCTAATTATTTGCATTGGCTCTTGATAAACTTTTGTTTATCCTATTGTTACCTGCGCTCGACGTATATGGTGTCCCCGCACACCATTGCCCGGGGATAACACAGGTAACGGATACTGATAGTATATACGGATATTTTATCCCTTAGTCGGTTACTACAACCGTTAACTCTCTCTCTCTCTCTCTCTCTCTCTCTCTCTCTCTCTCTCTCTCTC
>NC_068982.1:107086123-107089221 GCF_001194135.2 Octopus bimaculoides
TATATATATATATATATATATATATATATATATATATATATATATCATTGACGTCGTCAAACACAGCAATTAGAATTTTTGTGGATGACCCTAAGCTTCTGAAGGTCGTCGACTGGGTAGAAGACCGGATAAATCTCCAGTTACGTATATTCGCCTTTATCCAGTGGTTAGAAAAGCACAACATGCAGCTAAACGAGAAAAACTTTGAATTAATCCGCTTCGGTAAAGAAGCTGCACTTAAGCTATCATCATCTTTTCCCTCGGATGAAAACCTTGTGGCATCAAATATCACTAGGAACCCCGGAGTAACTGCTGACAACAACTTAAGCTGGAGAGCTCAGATAAACAACAAAGTAGACATGACCCGTAAAGGGTGCTCCTGGATCTTCAGGATGTTCCGGTCTAGAGACGCTTTTAACATTATCCTTCTATTCTCTAACTTCGCCTGTGGTATCTCTACACGAAACAAAACATCATAAAAATTAAAGTATCCCAGAGACCAATTAAAGTACCCCAGAGATCAATCACAAAAAGAAAAAAAAGATAGACAACACGACAGGTCTTGATTATTGGGATTGGTTCGAGAAGGTCAAACTTTATTCCCTCCAGCGCCGTCGTGATCGCCATATCATTTGTATGATGGGGAAAATATTCTAACAGCACTGTCCAAATGATGCTGGCATCAACTTTAAATTTTACCTAAGGCTTGGTCCCCGTGCCCCCTGTCCTCTACAAAATACCATGCTCTCTTAGTGTTGTGATGTAACAACATCACAACAGTAAGACAGAACTATTTCACCTCAACTGTCTCTGTTCTCTTTAACATCATGCCAAGGCATATAGGGCAAGTAAAAGAGCTCATAAATTTCAAACGGTTCCTGGATAAAAACTTCCAGCAAATTTCAAATAAACCACCTGCATCCGGATATATTGCTGCAAACAATACTCGAATAGGCTATGGTACTCAAAGACTGTAATAGAAATACGCGCGCGCGCGCACACACACACACGCACACACACACACACACACAAACACACATGCATATATATACACACAATCGCGCGCGCGTGTGTGTATTGTTATATTTGAGGATGGTCATATTTTTGCCAATTAACCACATGCACTATATACTTGGTCTTCACTTCAACTTTATTATTGTTATTATTGTTTTAGTGTCGTCTGAAATCTTTCTTCACAGACCCTGTGACCTCTTCAGCGACTCTCCATCCCACGTCTCCCCTCCTGTTCTCTTTAGTCCATTCTGTCTTTTTGTGGTATTTATCCTTATCTGCACATGCGTTTGCTTCAGTATCTGTGTGTGTGTGTGTGTATGTGTGTGTGTGTGTGTGTATTTTGTATGTGTGTTTTGTGTGTGTGTATGTGTTTATTTACTATACTGTTTGTACCCATGTTTTTTATTTAGCTATTTTTTATTTGTTTATTTATTCCTTCATTTATATTTTTCATTCCGTCTTTAGTATATGTATGTATATATGGGTTTATATGTTATACAAATATATTATATTTGTATCAGTGTCTTTTTTTTTCTTTTCTCATTCTGTCATTAGTCATCAGGTTGCATAGTGCGGTGGCATGAAAGAGTGTGATTATTCCATTTATATTTTCTGTGTGGGCTCAGTCTGTCTATTATTGTGTGTGGCCTCTGTAATTTGTCTGTCATGTCTATTTTATGTGTGGACAATATTTTTTTTTTTTTTTTAAGTTTCAGCTTAGAGCTGCGGCCATGCTGATGCACCACTGTGTTGCTAACATCTACGTTATTAATCCAGCCTCCATGTTCTAATTGAGCATGTTGATAGAGCACTGACGAGCTTTTCTCCTCCTTGACCTCCCGCCAGTGTCACCTATCCGCTCACCTATGCTACGTGTTGTTTCCTCAATACGAAGTGTTGTCCTATTTCCGCACGCTCCCTCAGTACACCGTATATTATAGACTACATTCCTAATCTTACCCGTGGGTTCATCCTACATACTATACACATCTATCCGTACATGGGAGCCTTTCAAATGAACTTGTTCTACAGCTCAGAGATTTCTACCTCTTTCTACCCCTTTAATCCGTGGATTCATCTTATCTAAGGTTTTCCTAAAACGATATACTAATTCGCCACCAGGGGTAGCATCAACGAACGTGATACTCTGCTATTTTTGGTTGTCATAATATGAGTTGGCCTTGGTCTTTTTTATGCTATTCCAGAATTTACTCCTGTATAGCGGGCAGATCCCATTTGCATTCTAGTGAGGAGGCCTTTACTTAGCCCAAGCTACTTTGTACACTCTGATCTAGTCTCTTTGGCTGTAACCACAGAACTGCATGGAGAGAATGAAGTGTTGTATGTGTCTCTAATTCCGTATGGTCGCACATGTGGGACACATTTCTCATCATCCTTGCCAAGTCCGCTATTAGGATATTGAAAGTGATGTTGTCCGCAATACCTACGGTCTTGTGGATCAGGTATTTAGAGGCCATGAGTTTGACATAGAGGGAATAAAAAATCTGGACTTTATTATTCCTAGTTTCCAGCCAGAGTTCTGTGTCTAAGACCGATTGTCTATATCTAAGGTGCTGGCTAGAGTAGTCTATTCTTACTTTAAAACTCTAGTGGATGAAGTTAGTTAGTTATTGGATGCTCTTTATGGTGCTAGCTTCGAACTCATAGACACTGTTCTGTAGGGGTGCTTTTGCCACAATGTTGATATCATCCACATAATGGGAGTACATAGTTAGGATTATAAAGCTCTCTGTTAATCGTTCTTTGAGTCTCCTAGCCCACCATACCACGGTTACACACACACACACACACACACACACACGTACGCATGCATACACACATGCATATGCACGCACACGTACGCACGCTCACGCACGCACGCACACGTACGCACGCACACACATACACACGTGCGTGCGCACATACACACATGTACGCACACATGTACACACACACACACACACACACACACACACACACACATTAAAAATCAGCAGAAATTTCACAAAAACTGTTACTCAGAGTTTCAAGTTCCTGTTCGCCGGACAGTTTTGTTTAGAATAGAACAGAAATAAGGTTATAAG
>NC_068982.1:107089796-107092720 GCF_001194135.2 Octopus bimaculoides
GTGTGTGTGTGTGTGTGTGTGTGTGTGTGTGTGTGTGTGTGTGTGTGTGTGTGTGTGTGTGCGTGTGTCTAGTATTTATACGTGGAAAAAGAGAGAGAGGGGAGAAGTTGTAATTTGTTTACTGAGTTCGTTAAATAGACTAGAGATGGTGACAAAGAGATAAAGTGTTATAATAATAAAGAAATAATGGACGATTGGGGCATGGCTCGTTAGGCGTCTTACATGACTTACACAACACAGAAAAAAATATCGAAACTTATTGCTTTGCATTTCAGTTCGTTAAGTCTTGAACCATTACCTCTTTCATTGTGAAGTCACCTTTTTTATGACTCGATATTCACCTGTAAACAAAGAAAATAATCACTCCATACTTATTTCAGGCACTTCTTTTTATACCAATATCAAAGAACACTCGTTATCCTAGACTACGTTTACTGTTTCCCACGAAAGTTATTGACACACCCCATTCCATGACACCAAATCAAAAAAAAATGTGCAGCGGCTACAGTGGATGTAGGTGATGCTCTTGCTGCCGAAAAGCGGGGTCATCATGAGCTTCTTGGTGGACTTCATTTGCCTGGCCTTCTTGGGTCTGAGAGCCAAGATGCTTCCATTAGGTACTCTGTCTCTTGGTCACTGGATCATAACAATAGATCCAGCTTTCGTTACAGGTAACCAGGTAACATAGCAATAGATAGCACAGGTAACATAACAATAGATCCAGCTTTCGTCACGGGTAACAAAATTTACTCCTAATTTTCTCCGTTTACACCAAAATATGCACATGTATATCTGAGTGTCTATATTAGTGATGTTACAACGTGCATTCTAGAAGTTTTGAGACTTTTTCAGGAAAGATATTTATTAATTTTAGAAAAGTACAAAACAGTAATATCTCTCAAAGTAGGATCCACTGACTGCAATGCACTTGTCACACTCCAGTCGCTTCCTGAAGGCCCCGTGGAAGTCTTCCAAAGTGAAGGTGTCTAGGATCTTTGTCTCAGCTTCCTACATTCCCTCAATGTCTTCAAAACAACTGCTGCTGATGTTAGTTATACTTCACCTTGAGGAACAACTTAAAGTCACAGGGAGCAAGGTCTTCAGTGTAGGGAATGGTGAGGGACAATTTTGATGGTTATATCTGTCAAATAGTTGATTACCAAGAAGGAATTGAGCACCAGTGCATTGTCCTTGTGCAGGTGCCACCGACCCGAACGGAAGAGCTTTGGTCTTTTGCGACAAAATCTCTTCATGAACTCTTTCAAAACCTCCATAGAATATTCTTTCTTGGCTGTCTGGTTAGAGGGAAACCGGTGAATGTAGATGATGCCCTTGCTGCCGAAAGGGGGTAGGGGTCATCATGAGCTTGCCTGGCCTTCTTGGGTCTGGGAGCGCCAGGATGCTTCCATTGGGCATTCTGTCTCTTAGTCTTTGGATCATAAGAATAGATCAAGCTTTCGTCACAGGTAACCGGGAACTCAAGTACTCTTGGTTTGGAGGTAATGAGCTCAACCATCTCCCTGCTGTCACCAACGCATCTTTCCTTCTGTTCGTTACTTCGTACTCTGGGGACAAACTTTGCATAGATTTTGTTTGCGCATGTTCAGATCTTCATGAATAATTCTGTGTACAGTTGCCACACCGACTCATAACTGTATGCTTATTGTTTTATTGACACACGACTGTCTTCATCCAGAAGATTGTGTATTTTCTCAACCAGCTCTGATGTTCTGACGTCCCTCTCCCTCAAACACCTTTTATCGTCTTTGACCTCCTCTCTGCCGTCCTTGAATCTCTTGTATCGGCGAAAAACATGCTCGGCTCATACAAGTTAATCCACAAGCAGTCTGGAGCATTTCATTAGTTTCTGTAGCGCTTTGGCCCTGTTTAACATAGAATTTTATTGTATAGCGAGCTTCTTAATTGTTTTCACGTCCCGACTGAATTCTGCACGGTTACACTTGTAAATAACAGCGAAACAAAAATCTATGAAGGGCTCCCTGAAAATCTATTTAAAACCAAAATTCTTGTAACACACACACACACACACACACACACACACACACACACACACACACAATTGTGTATATACTGTTTATCTATTTATATTACCGACGGTACCTACTCTATAAATGCACTAACACCAGGATATAGTTCGTGACAAATTATGAATTTTATCTTAGTTTTGGTGCCTTTACAAAGAAGGCATAACCGTTTACAAAAACATAATTGTGTGGAAGACATCAAATATAAGTAATATATATATTGCTGCGAATACTTACCATCAATCTGGTATTAGTTTATTGAATTCTACTTATAAAATGAATACGGAGAAAATCTACTTTAATCTACGGAACCGAAGAGGGACATTTTACGTGCTTGAAATAGCAGCCATATCGCCTTTATATCACATTAAACTGTCTTGTTAAGCGAAGGACACGTTATACATAGTTGTCCTTTATACTCTTGATGGTTTATGACTGAAATGGCTTTGATTATAGATCTTCTCGATTATGATTGACCTAGCATTAACAAAAGTAACAGCAACAAAGGCACCTCTAATTCGTTGCTAGACCTAGTAAAAATAGCAACCTTATCTTCCTCAAATCACACCCTACTATCTTAAAAAAGGGCACACTATATAATGTAGTCCTAGACACACAATATACAAAGTAAAAGATAGGATCGTCTTGGCTGAAATATTTTTAATCGTAGGTCTGTTCTTTCAGGACTGACCCAAACTTAAACAACTTAAATTAGATATTATCTCCCTTGTTTCATTTAAAGGTGTTAATTTTTGTTACTTTACGATGCAAGGGAGATTACAACGAAAAAAAAAATGTTTCATAAACAATTGTATATTTCCTTACACAATATACTAATTTAATATATTTTCGCCGGACAAAAAAAAAAAAAAAAAAAAA
>NC_068982.1:107093562-107095760 GCF_001194135.2 Octopus bimaculoides
GCACTGCTCTCTCACATAATAATAATAATAATAATAATAATAATAATAATAATAATAATAATAATAATAATAATCCTTTCTACCAAAGGCACAAGAAGAAGAAGAAGAAGAAGAAGAAGAAAAAGAAGAAGAAGAAGAAGAAGAAGAAGAAAAAGAAGAAAAAGAAGAAGAAGAAGAAGAAGAAGAAGAAGAAGAAGAAGAAAAGAGATGATGATGAGGAGAGGGGAGGGGAGGAGATGAAGAAGGAAGAGAAGTAGTAGGGAAAGAAGAGGAAGAAGTAGAAAGAAAAGAAAAATACAGGAGGGGTGTGACTGTAGATTGTTCATGGAATCTTCTTTAATGGTCAAATGACCTAAAAGTGACCTGTTGTGGCCGTAGCAGTAATGGTTGGAATTGTTCTAAATTCTTGTAGTAGTTTCATTTCTGGTGGAAGCATTCAAAAAACGTTTATATTTTGCGATAAAACATGCTTCTTTGCTAATGCGCTGATTATAGGTTGCATTGTCCCTGAATGTATTGAAGGGAAAAATTCTAAAGTTGGGTTGTTCGTTAGTAGTGCAAATTTCAATGTGCTTGCTTAATCCTATTTTTATGTATTCCCCTATGTACCGTCATCCTCTGGCGCAGACTGTTTTTAGTTTTACCAATATATTGTTCTCGATACCCTGAGCATGTTAATACATATACTAGGTTTTCCGACGCACATGTGAAGTTGTTTTTCACTGTAAAACGTTGACCCTGCTTGAAGGAGAATTCTAACCTCTCAAATAGGTTGACACATATACCACAGTTAAGTTTTCCGCAATTTTTTACTGTCGGCTTTAATGCTGTTGGCGAGTGTAGTTGGGCCTGTGTTCGAAAACTTTTCATTGACTTGGGTTTTCTTTTGTTCTTTATGATGCATATCCCTTACGTTCCTTACATCCATTACATTCTAGAATGAATATCCCTTACAACCTGGCAAAAAGAATTTGTACTATAGTATCTGATACAAGCACCAGGGACACACAACTACATGAGCTAAAGGATACACTCATCAGCAGGAACTACCCACATCACTAAATGATATAGGCTTTCAATGTGCCCTACAACTCAACATCCACGAACTGACACCCAAACTAAAGAAGGATTTACAACCAAAAGCCCTACCATACATATCCACACACAACCTCCTAAACGATGAGGCCTTTGACATCCTCCTCCAGAACATCCCTTTACTAAAAAGTGACCATAGAATGGATCAAATCCTCGAAATGTACACCATCGCAACTTCAAAATTTCAACTCCACTCCCCATTTCTTAATTTTTCACTTTTTTCAGAATTTTGTTTTTTTGGCGAAATAAGTAGACAAATACGGAGATTATGATTCTGAAAAAAAAAATGTTTGTAAAATTTCAATTAAAAAAAAAAAATTACCCAACCTACTCCCCTCCCAAATCTGCGGCCTACAAGCAGGCTATCCACATGTTAGAAATAACAGCCAAATCTCATACAAACTCTTTTTGGCACATACGTACATACTCTGTATCGAATGCTTTGCTGTATCAGTCTTTGCCTTTCCCTTGGATAACATTGGTGGCATGGAGAGGGTAGGTTGTTATGCACGGAGAGGGTAGGTTGGTATGCATGGGTGACTACCGGTCTTCCATAAGCAAATTTGTCCGGACTTTTACCCTTTTCCCCAACTAGATATTAGTAACCACACTGGTCTTCTACAAAACTTGCACTACCACACACCCTTCTCATAGATCATTCCCTTGTCCACTGGCATGAAGCTGACCCCACCCCGCAGGATTTGTAGTTCTGCGAGGTACATGGCAACCTCAATAGTCAGGTGGTATGAAAAAAAACACCTAGTCTATGCTGTAAAGCGGTTGATGTGAAGAAGGGTATCTAGCCATAAATAGGAGACCAAAAACAGACATTGGAGCACAGTGCAGTCCTTGGACAAATCGTATCCTATCAAACTGTCCAGCCTATGCCAGCAAGGAACATGGATGTTAGATGATGATAATGATGATAACTTATTATGTTTTTTTTGTGAAAATGTTCCTGGATATAACAACACAAAAATAACCACTGCAGAGTTAATGGTGATAATGATGATAACCCCCCCCCGCTACCCCCCCCGGACAAGAATAAATAGATAAACAGATAGATAAATAAATGGATGAAAAAGTTCAAAATTTAAAATTGG
>NC_068982.1:107096335-107104711 GCF_001194135.2 Octopus bimaculoides
AATCGTAATTCCCATAGTCGAAAACGTGGGTTTCCGTAAAAAAAAATTAAATTAAGTGGGAGGGGTAGGGTACGTCTCCGCTATGTGCGCCCAAATCATAATGTAATTCTTTTGTCAGTGATTATACTTCTATTTTACTGAAAATAACTTGAAAGATATTTGTGCTATTAAATTCTTGAAAGTGATTCTTTCTCTCACGCTTTTATATTATTTCTACACCAGTTTTCTCCCTTGAATGTCTCCCGAAGCTTTCTAATTAAACTTACCTCATCTCATTAAAGAGTTCCTTAAGACAGCACAATGGTGGGCGAAGTGAGAGAACGTGATGCGGCTTTCCGCGGAAATAAAATGATGAAAAATGCTACAGTAGAATCGATGGTTGTTGAAGATAGCAAAGAGCCTGAGAAACCAATCGACCGAGAAAAGGTATTTTTAAAAATGTTCATTTAAAAACATAAAATGGTTACTAGCTTTGTAACCTACTTCATTTCCTTTCGATGTTTGTTTGTTTTAGTCCAAATAATAATTAACTAATTGTACAGTGCTAAGGTGCACTGTAACTCTTTGGAAAAGGTAAAAGAGACAGAGACAACAGAAAATTAAGTGAAGAAATAGAGCAATGATAGACAAATGTACATGCTTGCTATACAGGAAAAAATAAATAAATAAAAGGGAACAATCAGAAAGAGGAGTATTATAAAGAATTTCGAGAAGTATGGGATTTTTATAGGATACAATGTTCCGTCAGCTAACAACCAACATAGGTAGTTTATTCCATGCTTCGACAATCATGAGCCTTAAAAAACAAAAAAACAATGCACTCCTGCTCCCATCTCGTTTGTGTTCATATCCGAAGTTCTAATAAGTTGATAATGTTTGAAGCCAAGTCAACAGAAAAAATCTAAAGTAACACACACATATATATATATATTCCCCGAGAAATCTAACAAACTTTATTAATAAGGGTTTAATCTTTATTATTTTTATTTTCTGTTATGTATCTATCAGCATATGTAGATGTTATATGTCAGTATCTCTTTTAATCTAATTACTTTACGAACTAATTTTTTTCTTCAGACGTGCCCCCTTTTATTGCGAGTGTTCTGTAATACAGGTCGTCATCACCCTCTTAGTGAATATCTTAGAGGACAGACTCCATCGAACGAACTCCAAATATACACATGGTAAGCTTTATTGATTCTTTTCCTTAGATTTGAACTGTTTTTATAGCGCACTTTCATTTCAGATTTGCAAAATATTTTTCAAGAGATTATCTGCCCCTATTATTAACGTAGAACACTTATGTAAACTAATTGGTTTTTCTTTAATGAAATTAAATAACTCAATCACTATATGATTACTTGCATTGCTACAAAGCCACGTATTTGTAGGGAAGTGCTCAATCAATTAAATTACAAATATGAAATAGAGGAGTGTAATTGTATTAGTCCATCTTATGACTGATAATAATTTTATTGATATCAGAGGAGTGAAAATTAAGTGGACTCTGATTTGAGCATTGACTCATCATCATTTAACGTCTATTTCCCACGCTAGCATGGATAAGACGATTTGACTGGAGCTGGTAAGCCAGAATGCTGCACCAGGCTCCAGTCTGTTTTGGCTTGGTTTCTATGACTAGATGCCTTTCCTAATGCCAACCACTCCACAGAGTGTACTGGGTGCCTTTTATGTGTCACCAGCACTGGCTACAACTATGATTTCACTTAGCTTGATGTGTCTTCTCAAGCACAGTAAATTGTGAAAGGTCTCTGTCACTCGTCATCACTTCCGTGAGATCCATCTGAAGATCATACTCTACTACCTTGTCTTCCTGACTTCCTGAGTCTACCCCTTTCACAAGTTCCTTCCACAGGGATAGACACTTCTTTATGCAGCTGTCCTCGTCCATACATATCACATGACCATACCAGCGCAGGCTGCCTCTTATACCCAATTTTTTTTCTTAAGACACTTACATTCTGTTGTATGTGTACACTGACATTGCACATCCAGCGAAGCATACTAGCTCCATTTCTTTCAAGCCTTTGCATGTCTTCTGCAATCACGTTTCACTGCCATGCAACATGGCTGTTCACACAGAGGCATCATACAATCTGCCTTTCACCCTGAGGGAGAGGCCCTTTGTTACCAACAAAGGTATAAACTCTCTGAACTTTGCCCAGCCTAATCTTATTCTGGCAGCTATGCCCCTCAGAGCAACCACCTCCACTGTTGACTTGGTCACCTAGGTAACGGAAGCTATCTACTACTTTTCAATATACCCTTGAGCATTTGACAAAGTCTATTTTCTGTACATTTGTAGTGTTTATTGCCTCAGTGTTCTACTGGCTCAATGTTGAGAGGGCTGAGATGGTGTGTACTCATATCTACATACCTGAAACTAGCAAAGTCATGGTACACACTGCCAAGTCATACTTAAGGACAGCTAAGCTAACAACTAGTCATTATCTTTGTGCAACTAAAAATTACTTCATCCATTCAGTTGAGACCCTCTATAAATTTCAAGTAAGACCTGTTAGAATAATGCTCACATTATCTGGAACAGTGCTGTGCTACACAGACACATCTCATGACTGTATCCAAAGCAAAGGCCATGTGACTCAGCAGCATGTTCCCACCTCTAACTCACAGGCATGTTGTTTTAGCTCTACTTCTATTTATAATACAGTGATCTCTGCACATGCTTTTCACTCAGGCTTATCTAACAGAATAGTCTGTCTTGTCATCTCTATAGTATCTCACCTTCTGGCTGCTTCCATTTGCAATCACCATCACACCCATGTTTTCCTGCTGACATAGACTTACAGTTGTTTAAACTGAGCACCATTCTAGTTGTACTCACTAAGATGTAATCTCATGGTGTTTTATTCAGTCCGACTGTGGCATCTCGGGCAAGCATCTTCTACTATAGCCCTGAGCTGACCAAATCCTTGTGAGTGAATTTCGTTGACAGAAACTGAATGCAGCCCTTTGTATCTGTGTGTGTGTGTGTATATATATATATATGTATTTAGTATACACACACATTTACAAAAATATGATTGTATAGCTATTACTATAAAATTGAATACATCCTATACTAATAAATATCTGAAAACCTTTCACTCTGGTACCTCACCATTATCATCTCTGTCTTTCCAGCTATTCCTTCCCACCCTTATATTATGTGGGATAGCTATGTATCTCTGCTTGTTCATCTATCATGTGGAGGCGCAATGGCCCAGTGGTTAGGGCAGCGGACTCGCGGTCATAGGATCGCGGTTTCGATTCCCAGACCGGGCATTGTGAGTGTTTATTGAGCAAAAACACCTAAAGCTCCACGAGGCTCCGGCAGGGGATGGTGGCGAACCCTGCTGTACTCTTTCACCACAACTTTCTCTCACTCTTACTTCCTATTTCTGTTGTGCCTGTAATTCAAAGGGTCAGCCTTGTCACACTGAATATCCCCGAGAACTACGTTAAGGGTACACGTGTCTGTGGAGTGCTCAGCCACTTGCACGTTAATTTCACGAGTAGGCTGTTCCGTTGATCGGATCAACTGGAACCCTCAAAGTCGTAAGCGACGGAGTGCCAACAACATCTATCATGGCATAAAGCCACCTCCCTCCTCTCTCAAATACACCCCCACTCAATAAGGAGGGCTTTTCCCCTTTTCTTTTCTTGCAAGTTATATAGTAACCTCCCTAGTGCCAGTGACATTAAGAATAGCACCCAGCATACACTGTAAAGTGGTTGGTGGTAGAAAATGCATTCAGCCATAGAAACCATGCAAACCTGAGATTGGAGCTTGACGCAGTCCTGCTGTTTATCACATCCTATCAAACGATCCAACCTATGCCAAATGCCTAATTTTCTTTAACTCTTTAGCATTTAAACCAGCCACATCTGACCCAAATATTTTACCTGCTTTACGTTCAAACTGGTCAGATCTTGCCTCTCACACCTACTTCTCAATGTCATTCTAAAAATAATCAATCACATCTTTGAAATCTTGAAGCTGCATGCTAATTAATTTTGAAACAATGTGAATAAATAAGCATTACATTTGACAGTAATCTGAATGCTAAAAGATTAAATCTCGAAACTCTTTCTAAAACAATCAGACCAACATTTTTGTAACTAACTCTCTCACTGGTGGGCGTATTAACTTGGTTAAGCATTTAAAATGAAGAATTGCTGGATAAAACATTAATCTCATAAATATATAAGGCCAGTGGATTCAGTTGTACTCAGAGACAGAAATAAAGTTGGCAGAATTCCACAATGCAGTCACTTGCAAACTCATCCAAAAAGCAGCTGAAAAGTGCAACATAAAACAGTAAAACCCCACTTATGCAACCAAAGTAACCAACGTAGTTAAAATTGAGGACAGCCACAAACAACTTATCTTGGAAACAGCAAAGAAAAGCAGAAATCTGGGGAACACTTGTATCCAACATGAAACAGACTGTAAATCAGGCCACATCATCATCATTGTTTTAATGTCCACTTTTCCATACATGCATGAGTTAGAGTTTACTGAGGCAGAGATTATCTATGGCCAGATGCCCTTCTTGCTACCAACCTATACCTGTTTTCATGGCCAGATGTTTTCACAGAATATTGGAAATGAATGATATTTTGCAACATTAACATAAGGACACACATATATTGACACATTGTCCTTCTTTTAGTTTCTGTCAATCAAATTCACTTACAAGAATTTGGTAGGCTTAGTGCTATAGCAGAAGACTTGCCCAAGGTACCATGGAATGGGTCTGAACCTGAAACCTTGTGCAAACTTCTTCACCTCACAACCACACTGTGTGAAATAATAAAACCTTAGGTAACATAGACACACTCAGAAGAAGCAACATGAAATGTTAATTGGCAGATTGTCTCTCAAATCACTAATCTTACATTTAAAATTTGCAACTTACTGAACATTGTATTGATTGGACCTGTCTGTTCATCTGCTCTTTTTAACCAGTATCTATACAACTTTCCCAAATTGCTACAAAGCATACACACTGCTTCATACATGGTTGTCATAACACTGACACCCTCCCTTATGCTTTGGTCACAACTGCACAACTATTTCAATCATGCATTCACCACCCAAAAACCTGGTTTCTTTATTTTCACTGTCACCCTTTGAGCTAGTGAGGGACCCTCTACATCGTCGATCGGCCTGTTAAAAATAGTTAAGTCTCATCTTAACCTGTCATTTATAAAAAATGTAGGTAAAAAATACATTATATGTACTATGCTTGAGAAATAGATATGATGGTCGTGACTGGAATGTCTCTAGAGCTAAATGAGAGCTGATCTCGAGCTAAACTGTATCAGCAACAATTGTCTCCCTTGCAACCAATACATGTTACAGAATGTCAAATGACACCTGCCATCACAATTAAAATAAGCATACCCCCACCTACATATACTTACACAGACACATCACACATGAAGCAAAAGTACTAGGAACTACATTCACATACAAAATATAATAAACAAAGTACTTATACATGGGTCTTAGTTAAACAGACAAGAATACACTGATGGATAACATTAATTATTTCTATTGGGTGATATATGAATAAAAAGAGAACTTTTCTCTCTTAAAAGCTTAAGCATCAGAATATTAAATTAGCCTAATACAATTATTGACAACATTTATAATGCCACAAAAGTGAACACCTTGAAATTTAAGAACATATTTTCAACATAATGGAATGAAAAAGAATTAGAGTATCAATAATACTGATAGCTGTTTTATAGCCATTTATTTGTTCAATGTATGCCATTAATCTATCACTAAATGCCTTTAAAAATCTCATTAGACTTAAAAAGTAATAGATGTCTCACTGTTTTGTGTTTATATCTTACAAGGTTTCTATTTATGGCTTTTTCATGCTGGAGATGTTGATACCTTCATACAGGCCTTCTGAAGTTTGTGAAATTAATGTGGTTGATGATGTTCTATTGGAACATCTGTAAATTAATGTTTGTAGAGAAAACTGTCAGTGGGAGGACATTCCAGAGTGTTGACTATCTGAGGAGGAAGGATCAGGGAAAATGGTTGAAAATAAGAATTAGTAATAATGATGAACGATTATACATTCTTGTATATTCTTTCTCTTAAAATCATTGACTTTTTTCAAAGTCAAAACAAATGATTACATGTAGGAAAGTAAGAAGTATAGTCTCAGCAAACTTTACAGTTATATTCCTTAAAATCTTTGAGAAAGTTCCTTAGTTGACTCATTCTTACATGACTATTTTTCTAGTTTATCTCTTGCTCAAAGCATCTTAACTTAAAATACGAATGTCATCATCATTTTAATGTGTATGTTTTCATGCTTGTATGGGTAAGGCAGATTTTCTACAGCCAGATGCCCTTCCTGTGGCCAGTCCTCACCTGTTTCTAAACAAGGTGATATTCCCTGTGGCTGAACACTTGTTTACAACTATCATTTGATGTCAAAGCAAGGATTCCCAAACACACACACACATATGATAGGTTTCTTTCAGTTTCCATCTATCAAATTCGCTCCAAGACTTTTGCTGGCTTGAGGATTAATGTACACAGCACTTGCCCAAATTGCTGTGCAATTGAGACTGAATCTAAAATTGTATTGTTGGAGAGCAAACTTTTTAACCACACAAATCTGTCCATTTGCCAGCCAAGTACTCATTTAACAAACCAAGATGAGTTTATTAATTTTTGAACTATTACATTTATTTTCCTTGTTAACATACTGTTACTGTTGATTCAAAAGTCAAAATCTGCAATTACTATAAACAACTGGTAGGCATATGTATATATGCGAATGTGCATATACATAATTGATATGTATTATATGTCCACATATATGTTCTCATTGCCATCATTATTAAATACGTTTTTTTTCTATGCTGCCATGGGATGGATTCTTCTGTTCTGCTTCTTGTAGCCTGGCAAGTGTTTCTTACTATAGTAACTGGGTCAGCCAAGCCTTGAGTGGATTTGGTTGGCAGAAACTGAAAGATTATTATGTGTGTGCATGCTCATGTATCTATGTTTATATCTGGGTCTAAGAAAGTTTCCTTACTCTGGGGAGTGTTGTTACCACTTCTGTCAAAAGGTTGTCTTCTATTTCAAATGCTTTCAAAGATGCGTGAAGTAAGAGATCCCTTACTTGAAAAGCAGGTATGGTTTAGTTTCAAGAAGAGCATCTGAATTTAAAATAGTGCTTCATTATACATTCATGTAACCCATAGATTCTCAAAGTGGGTGCTACCGCCCCCTGGTTGGTGCTGGTGTCTAAGGGAGTGGGGAGGATAGAGAAAAAGGAGGCATTGGGAGGAAGGCAGTGGATTGGGGGTTACTACGAATTTATAATATCATAGTATTGTATACAAATTATATAATATTATATTAAATATCAAATGATTCATTGTATATATAAATTAGTAAAATATAAAATATTTATTTATACATAAAAATAGGGGTATTTTGTGGCCCAAAAATTTTGAGAACCTCTGATGTAACCCTTACTAGCATTGAAAAATGACATCACCATCATATATTCGTTTTCCATGCTGGCATGGGTTGGACGGTTTGACTGAAAACTGGTAAGCCATGAAGCTGCACCAGGTTCCAATCTGATTTGGCATCGATGCCCTTCCTAATGCCAACCACTCCAAGAGTGTAGTGGGTATTTTTGTGTGCCACCAGTACAGGTACCACTAATGTGACACTGGTATCGGCCACAACTATGATCTCACTTGGTTTGACAGGTCTTCACAAGCACGGTATATCGCCAAAGGTCTCAGTCACCTGTCACTGCCTCCATGAGGCCTAATGCTAAAATGGTGCTTTTTACATGTCACTGACATAAAAACAAATGAAAAAATAAAGTATTACTGTATGTATATGTTTGTCATATATGAATAGGTCTGTATTCATATAAAGAATGGCAAATTTCTAAACATCAAAGCTCTACCACAGGAATTTACTTAACAACAACAGTAAATCCATTAGAACTTAAGTTTAGAAATCTATATATTCACTTGTTCCCAATTATAAATTGAATTTGTAGAATATGAATCAAATTGTTTTTTTCCCTGACTACTGCTTAAAATCTTTCACACTTATTAAATGGCATAACAGGCAAATTATTTGAAAAATATGAATTATCCATATGACAATATGATTTAAAATTTGATCTAGATCAATCCAGAGGAAAATGTAATTCTCACCAAGTATGTACACTTACAACTCTGCGACCTGTATCTAGTTTGATAAGTGCCAACGCATGAAACTCTCAGACCTTGGGTCACTCTGTTGCTTCTGCTAAATATTAATAATAATAATATATATATATATATATA
>NC_068982.1:107105019-107153317 GCF_001194135.2 Octopus bimaculoides
ACACACCACCATCGGTTGTCAAGTGATGTTGGGGAGACAAACACAGATACATAACATATACATGCACATACATATATATATATATATATATATATACATATATACGACGGGCTTCTTTCAGTTTCCATCTACCAAATCCACTCACAAGGCTTTGGTATGCCCAAGGCTATAGTAGAAGACACTTGCCCAAGGTGCCACGCAGTGAGACTGAACCCGGAACCATGTGGTTGGTAAGCAAGCTACTTACCACACAGCCACTCCTGCGCCTATGTATGACTTTGATACAAAACTGATTTACATTAGTTTTCATTTCTGTCAAAAGCACTGAATGATTTTTTTCTCTCTTTACTGACAGGATGGATGCCACATTGAAGGAACTTACTGGATTAGTGAAGGAGGTGAACTTAGACGCACGCAGAAAGGGGACATACTTTGATTTTGCTATGGTTTATCCTGACTTAAGACAACAGGTGTATCGTTTACAAGATATTGGCTCCACACGTTCTGGCCACCGTGGTGCAGATGATAATGTTACTTTGGCTAGTAAAAAATTCACAATTGGTGACTATCTGGATATAGCAATAACTCCTCCACGCTCAGGACCATTGCCCATCTCACGAAGAGGAAGACCCTACTAGTACTGACCAAAACATTGTTTACATGTATATGTTTCTTTTGATAGCTCATTTAATCCAAATCTCATCATTTATTGGTTTCACAATAAAATCACAAAAGTTATTGTTTGTCTTTCCTTTTTTTCACAGTATTTATTGGTGTAATATTTATGTGAAATTCAATGCTATCTCGCCCACTTCATCATCGTTTTTACATTCTCACAAATCAATGAATATTTCTATATTGGAACAAGCATTTTTAGCTTGGATCAGATTATCAGAGTATTTATCACTGAGAAGACTAACTCCGGTTGAAACGCTTACTGGCAATCCATTGGCATTCTGAGCAAAGCCTTGTGTTTTTTAACAAGTTTCTTTGAAAAGTTTCTCTGAGACAAAATATTACAGCTGGTGCCATTCCACATTTGTATAACATTATAAATGCTATACACACTGGTATTTTACTCATTTTACCATGCTGACATATGATAGAAGCAGTCTAATTGTGATCAATTATCATTTCTTTTGTAAGGTGTAAGGTTCAGCATCTTAAGATCAACCTTCACTATGTCTTCTGCACTGCAGGTGTCCTCCACAAAGATTACTTATGTACCCAACTGTTTTCTTTTGTATGCATCAATTATCTGTACCAGTAGTCCTCTTTCTTGAGCACTGCTTCTGAATCTTCTATTGCCCATGTATTCTTCCAGCTCACTTACTTGCACCATCTCTTTCATGCATGGTATTACATATTCATTGGAGCATACATGCTTCATTTCTTTCCAGCTTTTTCATTCTCTTCACATTCAGTGCCTGTCTTTCTACTGTTCTGAGCAACACTTTGCATAAGCACTATACAATCTACCTTTCACTTGCAGAGAGAAACGCCTTTGTTGCCAACAGAGGTAATAGATTTCTGAACTTCTTGCCATCCCTAAATATGGCTATTATGCTTTTACAATACACAACCCCACTGCTGATTTGATCACCTAGGTAACAGAAGCTGTTAACTACTTCTAGCCAACCTTCTAACAACTCTTGTTTTTATATCTTTACATCTGTAGTTATTCATTTCTGTCAGCCTACATGAGATCCCCCTGCACCTTTCATACATTCATATTATTACAGTAAAGAGTTCTCTCTAACTCTTTTACTGCACATCTTATTTTTTGGCTGATTCAGCTGTGAGAACTAAGCTAGTCTTGAAGTCTTTGACAATAAACAGGGGGTGCTGTAAATTGACCACTGATGGACACCTACTTGATTGATAAATTCTTCACTGAATTTGTTCTTAAACTTTGCATAGCACTCACCCACCATTCATCTACACTCGGTTTTCGTAGTGACTGCTAGACTAGGATCATGGTACCCTGCCAAAGACCTTCTCCAGTTCAGTGAACGGTAAGTATAGTGGTTTGCTCTTGGCTAAGAACTTTTCCTGTTGTTGTCTTACTAAAAAGAGGCATTGGTAATTCATCATCCTGGCACAAATCCAAACTGCATCTCTAAGTTAATTCTCACCCAGATAAGCTGTGCTTTAATTTTCTCTATCACTCTCATAACTTAAGATTTCACTTTGGTACTTCTTTAATTGCTTTTTCTACTAAAGTATATCTTCTGCTCTTGACAGTATTTCTATTACATCAGTCATTAGGGATATCATTTCTCCTTACATGACTTGAGTGACTATGAAAGTGATTTGCATGTATTCTACTTGAAGAAATTTTCAAAATCTCATTGGCTACCCCTGTTAGTCATGTTGCATTTCCTGTCTTCGTATCCGTAATGGCTTTGTCAACTATATACTAATCAACTTCAACAGCTGATCCCTACTTGAGGCAGTCTGTTTCTCTCCCAGACATTCTCCTCATTCATGCAGCTTCTCAGTGTCAGTGACTGCAAATGCACTATTATCATCACTGACTGCATCTTGATTCACACTGTTTCACAATTCATAATCCTGAGTCACACAGCCATACATTGGCAAACCTCTTTCAGTTTCTCTCCTTGTAGATATATCTGATATCCAGCTTCTTTTCTAGCTACCTCATATTATTCTTTGCTCTCCTCTTCCATTCTTTCCAGGCCAGATGAAGTAGATCTGTGATCAAAATTATTCCTGTTGTGACCATCCTGTCTTATTTTTCTTAGCATAGTGTGGCCTAAACTACATTATCCAGTCTTTTTTTTTAAAGATAGGGCATTGTTATGTGAAGGAGATTTGACTGCTCTGTTTAGCAGGTTGTATGACTACATAGACTTTCTCATTGGATTGAACCACATTGTGTTTAGTTGCAGGTCAAATTGGAGGAAACACTTAGGATAAAAGGTGTTCCAATTGTGGCCATCCTGTTTTTTTTTTTTTTGTATCAGACATTTCATGTCTCTGGTCAGATTAAATAGTATCCTCCTTTATTATTAAGAAAGACATTCACAATATGTTTTAGATGAGATTAAATAATACAGAACTGATATTTCATTACAAAATATAACATTTTTCAAACAATTATGTTAAAAATGAAAAAAAAACAAAAACAAAAAAACAATACAAATTCATATTTTGTTTTAGTTTAAATTACAGAAAAAAATCTTTATTGTGTAGAAATATGCTTCATTGAGTGTGGCTAGCTTTAAAGGAGTAATAAAGTCATGCAGAGAAGCCCTAAAGAAATTTTAACATTTTAACATGGCCTACAAAGATGTGACTTGAAGAAGAGTTGGCTGCTTACTTCTCACATTGAGTGACCATGTAGAGCCTCCTCCCCACATCCCTCTCTGTCTTAGGTAAAGCATTATTAACTGTCTAACAAGGTTGGATAGTTAACTCTTTAAATGTAAAAATTCTAAATATGCAGAACCAAGATTATTGACCTTTTCATGTGGGGGTCATATGTTTAATTACAGTGGCAGCTATCTTATTGTGTTTTTTTGGTAAAACTTACAAATCTGTATGTGTGAAAACATTTATTTTAATAATGTTTCAATGCTTTCTCTTTTGGTGGTCTGCAAAAATCAATGTAACACCTGAAAAGCAGAAGTCTAGAAACAAAACAAAGATCTTTTTTTTTTCTCTAATGTTTTTATTCCATTCAAACCAAATTTTACATGGTTTTCTGTTTTGGTAGAGGTACTATTTTTTTTTCTCAATTCTATTTCCATATAGTTTTTTGTGTGTAACATAGAAATTGTTATAAATAAGTAACTTATAAGAACTGCTACATTCATGCACAAAGATGTTTAGAAATAAGAACAGGATTAACAACACATTTTAACAAAACATTTTGAATATGGAGAGTGTTCTTATGCCTGGTTCAAGCTTTTTGCTTTTTATATTAGTAATTGAAGTATTGTTTGTTCATGGAAATTTTTTCATTCAATAAACTAATTCTTTCACTGGTATTGCTACAGATAATATATTTCTAAATCTCCTCAGACTCTGATGTTTAGCTCACTTGATGTGAAGTAAAGAAGCGATAAAACATTTCTTTGATATGATACTGACTAATTATAGATGCTAGCCTTGATAATCTGGTACCTCCTCCTGGTAGCTAAATGAACAGGTTGTCTAGTACCTTCTCTACCCAGCTATTTAGCCTTTGTGTAAAGTATGATGGATGGGAATTTCCAAACAGCATATACTCAGTATGTGCTAGTTTTACTGTATTTTTGTCTTATATTATCTGCACTTTTTAAACTATTATACACTATCATTTAAACAAACACTTGACAGTTATTGAAATAAAAGAAAATATTTTCTTAAAGCACAAAATTACTTTAGCGATGAACTAAATACATGTCTTATATGAAATTGATTTGTTTTTTTGTTGTGCTCTTCTTGTCAAATCTTTACACCACTGGATGGTAATTTAGATGTTCACACTGAACTCAGGAACATGTGGGAGGCTGAATGTGACTCAAGAAAACTGAAATTTCAACACAGAATGCACTGTTTCTCAACATTGTTTTAGAGCAAGACTAAATGTATATTCTTACACAAAATTAATAATCTTATTTCAATAAATGCTAATTGAGAGGATTAAAGGAAACTATAATTATCGAGTTTTCTTTGTATCAAGTTATTCAAAATGATATCTATGTCTTCAAGTTGTGATTCTTTAGCATGATATGCAATTTAATTGAGTGATGTGTGTGAGCAGTAAAAGTGAAGGAAACATGGTGGTGTAGTTAAAAAGTACTGGCAGTGGGATGTCTATGGTGAGACAGGCAGTGAGATGTTAGTAATTGAGATAGTGAATTGTGAAGAGTGCTGGGGAAAACATGAAAAGTTGGTTAAAAGATGGAAAGTGAAAGAGGTATTAAGAAGGTGACAATGAATTTGAAGAATTTTGGCAAATAAATCTTATGTGATTTTCTGAAAGTAAAATTTGCACCCTTTAAGAAAAAACTTTAGTAAGAAAGAAAGTGTAAATAAACGTCTAAATATGATGGTACATTTGATAAAAATTAAGACTACATATGATCGTCAACCTCTACTATAACCATTATCTTGCAATCTTGGTTGCTTCAACATACCTGGCTGACAAACCCCATTCTTTGTAGTTGTGTAGGTAGCAGCAGAAGAGCATCCAGTTGTATAAAGAATTGCTTCAATATACTAAAAATATTGCAAAATCATTCTACCCATGGTAATGTAGAATGAGTATAAAACAGCAAAAATGTTACTTATTTGTGGCAAACAGAAAATGTAGACATAGGATGAAAATAGATATTGAAATGGCATAAGCTGATGGTAAAGGATGTCTAGAACAGAAATAAGCTAAGGAATTTTGAGAAAGATGTAGTGAAGACAAATTTTGCTATTTAAAAATGTAAATTTTGTCGGCAGTAATGAAAAGAAGGGAGTGGATTATTCATTAAGTCTGATTTTACTTTGAATTATATTTTTTAAAACATTTTAAAGGTTAGTCTTTGTCAGTTTATTTTCATTTCATCACAACTTTGGTCTGTATTTCAATGAGATTATAAAACTCAGTATGTATGTTTTGGAAACGCTTTAAAAACTCCTTTCCTAGACATTTATTTGTGACATTTGTGACCTTGAAAATATTTAACACAGTAATCTTATTACTGCAAAAGTGACCTTATGTTTACTCTTTGATGTTTTCCACAACCATCTTATGAATGCCTTTCTTTTGCAATTAGAAAGTTAGAATGTGATTTATTTATGAACTGACATTTACATGTTTTACTTCACTCTAGTGCTTATGGCTGTAATCTTACAAGCAAGTGAAGATATAAGTCTAAGCAATTTTAAGCCTTGGAAGCAGATTTAACTAGAAATTGTTTCATGTCTTGTTTAAATTATTTAACTTTTAGTATTTTGCCTAAAATTAATTTCCTCCTTTATTATTAAGAAAGACATTCACAATATGTTTTAGATGAGATTAAATAATACAGAACTGATATTTTATGACAAAATATAACATTTTCAAACAATTATGTTAAAGAAAAATGAGAAAAAAAAGCACTTTCTTCAACAGAATACAAATTCACATTTTGTTTTAGTTTAAATTACAGAAAAAATCTTTATTGTGTAGAAATATGCTTCATTGAGTGTGGCTAGCTTTAAAGGAGTAATAAAGTCATGCAGAGAAGCCCTAAAGAAATTTCAATGACCAAATTTGAACCTCCATTAGTTGTAGTTACTTCAGGTTGTGGTGTTTTTAAAGTTGAGTTAGGTTTCTCTGTAGTCACTTGAAGTGCAAATTCTATAGGATAGTGGTCAGTGACCTTTTCAGCCTGAAAAAGAAGAAGAAAGATTTGGAAATATGCAGTATGAAACCATTTTGTAAATTATTGATTAAACATAAAAGAATTTAGTTAATAATAAAAAAAAAAGATAATTCTAAAATCAAATGATTTAAAACAAGCTTGAAATAATATGAATATTGATTCTTAAATCAGGTATTTTGATGTGCTTTAATTAGCAACGTAAGCCTTAAGTACTGGAAATAAGGTATGATGTTGAAGCTTTGATTAAATTATCCCAAATTGTTCTATTGCCAACTCTGTGTACAAGAAAGGGAAAAAAAAAATTTTAAATAGAGTAAACTTCCTTCTTAGATTGAGTGAAAAAAAATTAAACCATGTTTTCCTCAAGAAAGCATTTGAGTGGTTCCAGCATAAAGATGTATGGATAACAAGAAAATACAGAATTATCTCTCATCTTTTCTGGTAAAAGAGCATTACTTTACCACTATTTTAGAGAGAAAACTGTCTTATACTTTATAAAACAATCAGAGTTCTGCAGATAACAGATGCAAGGAGTTACTTTTTATTCCAAGTCAACTTTGAATGAACAGTTTTATGATTAGAAGTGTTCAGTCATGATTATCCCAGCTTTTTGTGACTACATTGTCCCATATGTGCTTTTAAAATGAGAGTGTGTGATTTAAGGGGGATTTGACTACTACTTCTAGTAGGTCAAGGCTCTTTACTATTTGATGGTTAAAAGAATGAAATCAATTCTTTTAATTTCAGAAGAAGAAACAATGCCATGATCTTTGTAGGCCATGTTAAAATGTTCTTTCATGTGAATATCTTCACTAGAAACAATTATATTAGTATTTGGTGAAGAGATAAAAGCTCAAAATATTGCACAACCTTTAATAAAAGTAACTGCATGGAAACATGAGCTGAAAGGGGCTTCGGGGAAGCTGTACTTATAGAAGAGAAATGAGTTGATTGAGATAAGTGCTTAGTGAAGGATTGAGGAGTAAAACAGAGTGAGGGTGATAAGAGGAGAAGAAGCAAGAATTGACAATTTAGAGATGAGAAATTGTTTTGGGGATTTGGAAAATCACTGAAGAATATAAATAGGTAAGGAAAGTAATTAGTGCAGACTATTCAAGGTGGTATCAGTAAAAAGAAACATTAATTTATATACAATGCCAACAACTCATTACTTCTAACACACGCATGTTAATGAAAATGTAAATCCATTTTGAGCAATAAATGTTAAGTTCAGAAGTTTTAGATAGAATCACACAAATTATATAAACACCTCCCAGTTTCAAAGTGCTATTTATTTTTATTTCTATCACAATTAGTGAACATTAGTACAGGTGGTTACAGGTTTCCAATGAGCCAAACGCTGGTTCACTGCATTTCAAGCTGTGAGTAACAGTTTGGAGCAGACAAATGTTACATGGGATTTCATTTGACATGCATCAGCCTTTCAATTTTTTTTTTGATGATGTTTACATCTTTTGCTGATATACACATGCAAGCGTGATATTCATGGAATATATAAGCAAGATAGGATCCTCAGGCTCCTCTTGTAAGGTAGGGACTGAGTAAGCATTGATTATGATGACCTGTCCAAGGGCTCAAATTAAAATATTCTTAGTGGCAAGTAGATTAAAATGAATAATGATATGAATTCTTGAAAAGTTGTATAATTCACTATATAGAACCAATATAATAATCCTAGTTTAGAACAGATATTACACTGTGACCCCTACCATATATTGATTATATTCTGTCCATTTCAAGTTAATTATGGAATGAATAAGTTACAAACAAACAGTATTGATTATGATTTACTGCTTCAATTAATGTGTTGAGTTACATTGAGAGGTTTACCATTTTTAGTTAAGTACCTCACTTTCTAAATTCAAATATTACAGGGTCAATCTTTTTTTTTTGTCCATCCAGGATCAGTAAAAGAAGTGCATGTTTTAAAATAGAATCAAGCCAGTTAATTATACCAAACCCCTACAAAGGAATCTTAGGTCTATTTCAAGCAAAAACAATATAATCAATATTTTAAGAAATGTAAAGCTTTATAACTCACCATTTGTGCTGAAAGTTTATATTCTTTATCAAAATGGAAGACAGAACCAGCATCTTGAACTACATGTTTCAAATTGCTGCCAGTTATAATTGCCCTGTGAAAGAATACAGACATTGAGTAAGAACAGATTATAAAAGTTGAAGTTACTTGTAAATTAGAAATATCTTGTTTAACCCTTTTGATACCAGCCTGCCTGAAACCACTCTGTAGTACAAATGTCTTGTTTTCAAAAGTTCTGAATTAAAATCTTCCACCAAACTTAGTCACAATTTATGTTCCTAACACTAGCTTAATAATAACTAAGTTATTTTACTAAATTCTTTGTTATATTTAAAATTAATTGAAAGAATCACAGAGTATCATCATCATCATTTAATGTCCGTTTTCCATGTTGGCATGGGTTGGACGGTTTGATTGAGGTCTGGAGAGCCAGTGGCTGCACCAGGCTCCAATCTGATCTGGCAATGTTTCTACAGCTGGATGCCCTTCCTAATGCCAACCACTCCGAGAGTGTAGTGGGTGCTTTTTATGTGCCACTGATACAGGAGCCAGTCAGGTGCGCCTGGCATTGATCACGTTCAGATAATGCTTTTTATGTGCCACCAGCACTGGGGTCAGTCAGGGGGTACTGGCATCGGCCATGTTCAGTTGGTGCTTTTTACGTGCCACTGGCTCAGGAGCCAGTCAAGCGGACCTAGTATTGACTGTGTTTGGATGGTACTTTTTATGTGCTACCAGCACGGGAACCCATCACGGTACTGGCCACAGCTATGATATTGGTTCTACTTGACTCAACAGGTCTTCTCAAGCATATCATATCACACGATGCATCAGGGGTATTCAGTATCTCAACAAAAATATGGTAACAAAAGGGTTAAGATATATATTAATAGTTGTTGAGAGCTCTGAATTTATACCTCCAGATTTGTCTAAAATATCTAATAACAATAGAGATTATGCATCAGTATGTATATATGTGACCAAGAAAAATTTTCCTTTCACTTTCCCTAAATAAGTCAAAATTTACACATTCCCTAAAGCTGATTGCTTCACTGAAATAATGAAAGTAACTGACATTAGTTTATTAACTTGTTAACCCAACTATCTACTCTGAAGATATGTAAGTGTAAGACATGGAGAGAGAGAATTGTTCAAGAGGGAGATGAGACCTGGCTGCTCGACCTGACATAGATAGTAGCCAAAATTTTTACAAATAGCATTCAGTTACTTCCAAATACACATGACAGTATTGTTACAACTGAAATGCCTTTCATAATAGCTTTGTTTGATTACGACTTATCTGTGTAAACACAGCAACAACAAAGTAATAAGTTTACATCAAGCCAATTGAGAAACGTCTTTGTCCAGACACTTGACTGACTAGACATAACTTCCAAATTTCTCTCAAATTATACCTTATGACCTTAAATTAAATAAGGACACACTTTAAAAATGTAATTCTATACACAGAAACAGAAGGTTTATCTTGCAAGTTTTATGGAACCTTACAAGTACCAGTGGCATGAAAAAAGCACCCAGTACACTCTGTAAAGTGATTGATATTAAGAAGAGTATCCAGTTTATATATATATATATATATATATATGCCATGATTAATCGTTGACCAAACACCATTCAATTTTTTTTCTCCGTGTTTTTCTCCTTGTTTTCTCCGTATTCTTTCTGTTGAAGAGCATAGCTCGAAACGTTAAAGACTTTCTCTATTCCCGAGCGTCAAACTAATACATCCTTTTGTTGTTTACACCACCTGTCCTCATCTGTTGTTTTTTTTCATACATTCTCCCATATATATATATATATATATATATATATATATATATATATATGATGATATGTAACTACATAGAAACATATATGTATGTTCGTGTATTTCATGTTTTTTATTTGTCCTCCTCCACCATTTGACAGCTGGTGTAGGTTTATTATGTCCCTCTAACTTAGCAGTTCAACAAAAGATACTGATAAAATAAGTACCAGACTTGAAAATAAGGCCAAGAGTCAATCTGTTCAAATAAATCCTTCAAGACAGTGCCCCAGAATGGCCCAATGATAAATAAGTAAAAGGTAAAAAATAAACCATAAGCTTAAAGGCAATAACACACCTTGTACTGTGAACAAAACTAAGAAATATTTTCATAAGAAAAGTGTGCCACATGGGAATAAATTGTTTTTATGTTTAAAAATAAAAGTTATTAAAAATTTGTGCTGTGGAGATTTAATGATTTGCTAAAATGGGTAGGTACAATAAAATGTTTTGAAACAGCGGCCTGGTGTAGAGGCATGCAAATTGGCTAGTTTTCTTTTAGTAGCAATATAGTGAGATAAGGAGACAGTTGAATGGCTCACTATGGTTGAAAGGTCAATAGTTCATATCTCTTGTCATCATTGGCTTCAAAGACACTTAAATTTCAATGGTCCTTAGCTTTAATGACAATTTACTATTAAATTAAGCAGGAGCTAATATGCATTTAAACCTCTATCTATTAACTATGTATTGTTCATGAAGAAGAAGTCTGAGAAATTTCCTTTCCCCAACTTCAGTTATTATTCTATGTGCCATAAAGTTAAGGACAGATAACTCCTTGTAAATAGTGTAGGCCGCTGAATAATTGAGGAGAGATTTACTAATATACAGAACTGAACTCATATTCTCCACTGAACAAAAGCTTCAGTCTCAACTCTGATAGCAATAGCAACAAGGATAAGCTCAAAGTTACTATCACACAATATGGTAACAGTAGTGAAATAAATAAAATATGTATCACACTGTAGCTGTGTAGTTAAATGCAACCTTCTTAATCATACAGCAATGACTGCGCTCTTTAACATGTGATCTACATATAATGACTGGAAGTGCAATCACCAGAACTGAAAATCAAAAAGAGAAAATATGTACACTGGAGTGGTCTCCACATCTTTTCTTCAGATAAGCTTGAAACCCAAGAATATTCCAGATTTCTAAAAAGAAACTGAAGCTTAGAGCATATAGCATTAAATGTCCTGCACAGATATATTAGAAGAAAAAATAAACAAGAGCACTCAGAGCGCAAACCTCTGCCAAGGCAACACCAACGTCCTCACAACAATTAGCTAGAGATGGCTTTTAAAATGAGAATATCCAAAATAAATTCAACTGCTCTCACAAACGAGAATACTAAAAATGAACCCGACAGCTCTCAGAAATTAAGTAAAAAACAGAAAAAAAAAATCCAGAATCCTTGTCCGGTACCAGATCAATCCAAAAATCAAATCAGTCTGTGCTAGTCACGATGCCAAACATCCCTGAAAGTTTCATTTGAATCCATCCAGCAGTTTTTGAGATATCTGCTCCATGGACAAACAAACAAACAAACGTGACTGAAAACAATACCTCCGCCTTAGCGAAGGCAGAAGTAATAAATAGAGAGAGCACAGCATACAGAAATATAAGCCAAAGATTATCCTAAAGGTTTTTTTAGCAGGAATCATATAATTACCATTAGTCAAAATGGTAATTATATGAGCTGGCAGAAACGTTAGCATGCTGGGCAAAATGCTTAGCAGTATTTCATTTGTCTTTATGTTCTGAGTTCAAATTCCGCTGAAGTCGACTTTGCCTTTCATCCTTTCGGGTTCGATAAATTAAATACCAGTTGCATACTGGAGTTGATCTAATCAACTGGCCCCCCCTCCCCCAAAAATTTTGGGCCTTGTGCCTAGAGTAGAAAAGAATTATATGACATGAAATGAAGGAAGATTACAAATTTAGTTAATCTTTTAATCTTTTACTTGTTTCAGTCATTATACTGTGGCCATGTTGTGGCATTACCTTGAAGTAGTTAAATCAAATGACTTGGCCCCAGTAGGTATTTTTTAAAGCCTGGTACTTATTCTATCAGTCTTTTTTACCAAACTGCTAAATTATGAGGGACGTAAATGCACCAACACTGGTTGTCCAGCAGTGTTGAGGGACAAACACAGACACGCACGCGCACACACACACACACACACACATGCACGAAACACATAATTATGACGGGCTATTTTTAGTTTCCATCTACCAAATCCACTCACAAGGCTTTGGTCGGCATGACGCTATAGTAGAAGACACTTGCCTAAGGTGTCACACAGTAGGACTGAACCTAGAACTGTATGGTTGAGAAGCAAACTTTTTGCCTCGCAGCCACGCTTGCATTTTGAGAAAAAGAAAGTTCAATAGACCTGAAATTGGGAAAAATTAATTAGTCATACTCACTGGTCATAAGTACAGCTGTTATCCTCAACTGTTGTATCATCAGAGATCAACCACTTGTAACTCATATCCTTCACAATCAGTAGATTTTTTTTGCATTCATCATTGCAGTATTGACAATCTGTGTTCAGTGTACCCATGATGACAAAATTTTTCTGACTAACTTTCTTCTCTAGCTCATTTATTACTTCAACAAGTGAATCCATTTCCTCCTTTACATTATCTGAATCCACGTGAATACCAATGATTGTCACTTCAGTTATATCTGAAAAATAGGAAGAAAATCATAACTTAAAGAGAGGGAGAAAGTGTGTGTGTGTCTGTTATTTAATTTCTAATTTACTAACATTTATTCAGTTTGCATGCATGTATGTGTGTGTATGTATGGATGCATGCATGCATGCATATATGTATGTATGTATGTATGTATGTATTGAATTTCCTGAGGAAGAATTTAGGCAAGTGTTGGTTGGTTGAAATTAGTCCAGTTTTTTCATTTAAATTTGTGGTTAGAGTAGCAAATATGGCAGAGTAGCTTTACTCTAATAGAGAACTTGCACTACTTTGATATGTTCCTAAATGTCTGTACTTTATCTAGCAGTCAATGGGATGCTTGCATTTTCTCCTTTGTATCTGACTTACTTCTATGTTTTGAAAGTGCTATGTTGTTTTCCATGTTGGAATGATGAAATGAACTGTTGTGCTAGATGCAGATAACTTTTGAAGTTCTCTAGAGGTCTTGTATAGCTTATTGATATGTTACCTATTGACACATCAACATGTCGTATAATGTCTTTGTCTAGGCCTTTATCCTTTAAGAGACAAAGGTTTATATTTCAGCAGTATTTGCTTGTTTGCAAACTTTTTATATTGCTGGCTTTTGTGGCACTAGACTTGTTTTTCATGCAGTTTAGCTCATCTTGATGCTGTTTCTGCAGAACAACTAATAGAATTTATTACTGCTTAAGTAAAGTTTCTCTGATTCAGGAGAGAAAATGCTTTGCAATTCTGGTTTTCCCGTTGATAATGTATTGTGGATTATACCAAATAATATTCCTCTTCTAAATAGTTTTAGGTTCACAGCTAGAGGATTCCACCACGTACTTGATTGCTCCTGTGTATCAGGTACTTGAGAGTGCTTAACTTTCAGTGGGGAAGGCTTGTGTAGGATCAGCCACACTTTTTAGAAATGCTGATAGAAGAAAGTTGATGCAGTTGTTTGCCATAAACTCAACGAACAACAAGATTTTATATTAGAATTGAAAATGTGCACTTAGGTACCAAACTAGAAATATCTTAAACCCTTGTTCATACATACACACATACATACAACACACACACACACATATATATATGTAATCCATTACAGCACTTACCTAGTGTACCTAATCATTTCAATCACCTGTGAACTAAACCTCCATACTTATATATATATAACTCTAACTCTTCGAAACGCTCAGTTTTAGAATGGTGGCAGCTGATGAAGGAAATGTTCTCTATGTGGCCTGTGTGTTTTCTGTACTCTGTTTATCATTTTGTCCACATTTTTTTTTTGCAACGTCCTGTACCCAGATATGCATCTATATATACATGTAGATGTAGGTATGTACATACATGTACGTATATATGCATATACTCATTTATTATTTGTATTATATATATATTTACATATCATGTAAATACATGCCCATTAACTCATGTGAGTTCATCTGCCCCTTGATGGATGTTTTTTCATCCTGTAGGGCAGTGATTTTCAAACCATGTGCTGCAGCGTACTGGTGCACCTCAAAAAAGTAAGATTATATTTCAAAATATGAAAAATACAAACCAAAATTCACTAGAAAGTTCAAATATAAATGTCAAAGTGGCAAAAAACTAAATACTAAGTTCTAAACTAGGAATGAGAGGTGGGTGATTGTGTCATTCAATTCATTTAGGCTAATTATGGTATGACAGTGTTATCCAATTTTCAATCTGAAATTTCATAAGGATATGAACTAAATTAGCATCAAATTGATGCCTCATGGACATATTCAGAGCATGACTATGCTTCAGTTTATCTCAGCCATAGCCTCAGCAGTTTCCTTTTAATAATAAATGTGAAAAATAAATTATTGAATTAAAATATACAATGTTGAAATAAATCTTTTAATACATCCTCACATATTGCGGCTGTATTTCAATTTATTTCATTCATATAGTGGCATAAATTTTCATCTTTTCAATTAATTTTGAAAGACTTCTCAAAAGAGTCTGATAATATGTGATACGCTGCCTCTTTTCACAGCTCACTGGCCACTTGTCTCAGCCTCAGTTTGACTCTGGTAGTAATCTGTGCTCTTTGTGCAAAACAATTCATATTAACAGACTAAATTACCCATAAAATGGAAAAGTTTAAGATGAAACATAACCGTAACGATTATGAATCTGAAAGTAAACGTTCGCCAAAAGCAAATAAGTGTAGTGATAATAATGCGAAAGCTCGACCCAGTCATAAAGCAAGAAATAAGCAAGATTCCGCTCTCAAATAATACAATCCACAGGAGAATTATGAATTTATCTGCTGATATAGAGGAAAATGTATAGAACAAACTTTAGAACTTAGAATTTGCTGTACAGGTTGATGAATCAACTGATATTAGCAACAAAGCACAATTACTTACAATTATTTGCTTTATTGATGGTAACCAAATCACAAATCAGTTCTTTTGTTGTGAAGAAATGCCACTCACTACAAGAGGTCAAGATATTTTTGACATTTTATTTGCCTACCACGGAAAATGGAATTTATCCTGGAATTCCTGTGTTGGAATATGTTCTGATGGGGCACCATCTGTGATAGGCTTTATGAAAGGTTTTGTATCACTCATACAACAGCAAAACCCTAATGTTATATGTACTCTTTGATTCCTACATAGCGGGGTACTAGTTTCAAAAACAATACCAGTTGAGTTAAAGCAAGTATTAAACCAAGTTGTATTAAAAGTAGGCTGTTGAAGTGTTGCTTATTTGAACAAATTTGTGTTGATCTGGATTCCCAGTACAAGTGCTTACTTTTACACACAAAAGTCAGATGACTCTCAAAAGGCAAGGTGTAGCATTGCATACATGAACTCCAAAAGGAATTGCATGCATTTTTTAAAGAAGAAAAACATGAACACTTCTTGGAATATCTACAATGTGAATTTTGGGTTTCCAAGCTGGAATATGTAACAGAGATATTTGAACAACTTAATAACATCAACACAAGTATGCAAAATAAAGATGAAAACATTCTCACTTCGACAGATAAGCTGGTTTCATTTAAAAACTAAGTTGTAATTTGGAAAAATAGAGCTAAAGGTGCTAAGTTTGAAATGCTTCCCTTAAAACGTAAAAGCTACATAAAAGAAATGACTCCTATTGTATTTGAACATTTGACAAATTCGGAAGAAAAAATAAACTTTTATTTTCCGTCATTGAACACAGAAGAATATGATTGGGTTCGAAATCCCTTCATAAAATTCCATCTAATATTGGTCTCAATATATGTGAAGAAGAGGCATTGACATCTATATCCAATGATTGTGGACTTAAAATCAAATATGCTGTGCTGAGTTAACTATTGATACATTTTGGATTGCTATTATAGGAGAATACCCCTCAGTAGTAAAAAAACGCTTTATCCGTTTTGATGCAGTTTTCCACATCATATTTATGTGAGTTGGGATTTTCAACCCTCAGTAACATCAAATCCAAAAAAGAAAGAGGCTTCATTGCATCGAAGAAGAAATGAGGGTTTGTCTTTCTCAAATACGTCCCAATATTGAATACATTTCCAAAAAACATCAAGTGCATGTTTCTTATTGATAACTTTGCTTCATATATTGAATAAAAAGTAAGTATGTGCAATTTTTCTGTATTTTTAACTATCTATTTATTACTTTATTGTTTATGCTATGCTAATATGTATAAAGTCCCTTTTGAATAAATTTTAGAATTTATGTACAAAGTGAACCAAAATATCTTGACTTCTTGTAAGGTGTGCCATGAGTAAAAAAAGTTTGGCAACCACTGCTGTAGGTTGTTGAAAAACCACAGTACTCACCAAGCAGTTCTGGTGATGTTACAAGTTTAGTCACCGTGCAATGGGTAGTACTCTGTTACATGTTACCAAGAGCACTCAAGAGTGACAAAGCATACATACTCATACATACGTACATACATACATACATACATACACACATACACTCTTGTTGAGATGTATAAATGGAAGAAAGACAATACATGTAGTAGAGGTTATTGGTTCAGTTGAAGTTCATGGTCAACATCGATTCATCACTGACATTTTTACTACTTGTGACCCATCAAGCAGCAAAAGTATTGTTGATGCTATAAGTCAGATTGTGTGTGTGTGTATGTGTGTATGTGCATGTGTGTGTGTTTGTGTGTGCGTGTGTGTGAGTGTGTGTGTGTGTGTGTGTGTGTGTGTGTGAGAGTATGCACACATGTGTACATGCATGCGTGTGTATGTGTGTGTGTTTGTTTGTGTCATGCAGCAACTTACAAGGAAATGCTAAAATCTGTTTTAAAAATCCCAAATTCTAAAACTTACCATCATAGGGCAATGAAAATGTACCAACAAGCGGAGGTCTGCGAAACAAATTTGCTGTTTTCTTAGAAAGAGTTTGAGTATTGTACTTTATGTGTTTCTTCCTGGAAAAGTAAAAGAATAAACAATTAACTTTCATGCATAAATGTAAATTTTCTATTTTATAGAGGAGAAGAAATAAAACTGTGCTGTTTATAGCAGCAGATTTATTCATTTTATGCAGAGAAGAAAAGCACATGATAAATACTTTTTCTTTTTTCTTTTTTTTTTCAAGTTGTTACAAACAAGTAATTATTAATTCAAGCTAATATATTTTTCCTTAATATTGAATGATCTCTAAATTTGTAGATAATCCAGTTTCAACATATTGTGCATTGTCAGTGCAGACACTAGGATTACAGTCTTATGTCAGTTAAAGTAAAAAAAAAATAAGGGTTTATGTTGTTTCCTTTTCAAAAAGATAGAAAATGATGCAAAATGATAACATTGATACCTTTAGATTAGAATAAAATTAAAGTGAATGATAGTTATTTTGCTGATAAAGCTTGGAGAAGTTGATCACATGTTCAAGTATTTCAGAAAATTTCCATTTAATTATTTTTCCTCTGTTGGCTTCAACCCACAACTTAAGAATTAATCAAAGAAGTCAGAGATTATTTGATTTATGAAGTGTTGCAGGCTGACCATTTCTATGCCAAAATGTCCAATCTTCTGAAATCTGAAGTTTTTTCACTGTGAAACTTGAGACAGAAGTAAAACTTTAAATACATTGTTAAACAGAACAGGAGGAGACACATGGGATGGAAAGTTGCTGAAGAGGTTACAGGTGTGTGATGAAAGATTTCCAGATAATGGACATACAATAAGAACAGCAATAAATAACTGAAGAATGAATATGTAGTGCATGTGTTTATTTGGCGAGAGAAAAATGACCATCCTAAAGTATAACAATATTAAGACATATTTATATATCTAAAGCAGATATAATCTTACAATAGAATAAGATTTGAAAACTATAATCCACTCATGGGCATCAAACTACATTTTTGTTTTATTTGTAAAAAATACCTGCCAGAATATTTTTAAACCTTATTACCTTGATATTGAATGAAAACAGCTCATAAGTGTATAGAAAAGGCTAATTTGCATAATGGTATGAGTTTGTCAACAACTAAGATACTACTGATAAATCAAAACATCATGAAAATGTTTTCTAAAATTTGCATACTGAAGTGTATGTATATGTTTAAAACATAAGTGGCCTTATTGTAGAATGAAGCTCAAGAAATTAAAGTTTCATTTGATGACAAAATAATGGATTTTCAGGGAAAAATGTAGTCTGGCTGATATGAAAATATCTAAATTCTTTTATTCAACAACTATCAGCAAAGAAATCAAGAAATGATTTATGGCAATCCTATATTCTAATTGAAATTCTCATCAAAAGTATTCCAATTATTTTGAAGGGTGACAATTTATTTGTAAATGAACATTTTTGAAAGGTAGTATAACTTTAATATATATAGGGAAATTATATCTGAGGTAAAAGAAAAAAGGAAAAAAGGACCTGAAATGAAATTATAGTAAAGTGATTTTTTTAGTGGTTGAAACTATATTTCCTGTTGTAATCTTCAGAATACTGAAATGAATTTAATGTATCAGATTAGCCAGAAAAGCTGGCATGAGATTGGCATCTTGATATCATTGATGGATTACAACAATCTTTTTAAGCGATTTTTATCTTTCAATATGGGATTACATGGGAATGATATTTTAGATACAAACTAGTTACCAGAAACACATAGCTGAGTGTGTGCAAAAGGGGTAATTAATTAAAACATTGAAATAAGAGATGAAACCATCTTTCTATTACTGGAATATTTCTAGAATAGATTTTATTTTCCTGCTTATTTAATATTGGTTTCACATTTTGGCACAAGGCCAGCAATTTTGAGGAAGGGAGTAAGTTGATTACATCAACCCCAGTGCTCAACTGGTACTTATTTTAACGATCCCAAATGATGAAAGGCAAAGTTAACCTTAGTGGCATTTGAACTCAGAACGTAAATATGGATGAAATGCTGCTAAGCATTTTGCTTGCTGTGCAAATGATTCTGCCAGCTTGCTGTCCTATCCTTCCTCTTCTTATTTAATATTAACAGAAAGTATGAGAAGTTGAGACAATCAAGATACTAAAAAAGCTAATCTTGTTGCTTTATTGTATCTAGTTCTCAGTTCAAATTTCTTACGTCAATTTTGTCTTTAATTCTTCCATAATTGACAAAATAATTGGTCACAATTATTAAAACTTTTGTCCAGTGGATAGCTAAAAAAAAAAAATCAGTTATTAATTGAAAAAGATAACTAAATATATTGAAGGCAAAAAAATTCCATCATTAAATTCTAAAGAAAGTGTAATTAAAAAAGAAATCAAATAAAGGCAATTCAATTTGAAAACTACAATATAATATTATTTTCAAATTTAGGCACAAAGCCAGCAATTTTAGTGGGGGAGTAAAATCAATTACTTATTTTTTCAACTCTGAAAGGATGAAAAGCAAAATTGACCTTGACAGAATTTGAACTCAGAGCATAAAGACTAGCAAAATGTTGAAACTATAATATAATATTCAAATGAGTTTACATTTCACTTTTTTTTTTACATGTCTTAAAGGAGGCAGGGTAGTGCCTATGACATTTCTCAGTGCCTCTAAGACTAGCAACAGGAAGAGAAGTTATAAAACCAGATTCCTGGCCCAAATGCTTATAACAGAAAGCACTCTACTTAAAGCACCCAAGGGCAAGGCATTAAAATTTAATTGAGCAAGGGATTCAGTCTATCCCCCATTGCTCCCTACTGAACCTCAGTCATCTCTGGTGACATGTCATTTCACTGGTCTATCAGAGCTCAAACTTGTGAACTCTATTGTGAAAAGCTCTTTAGTTTCTTTTTTTTATTATTATTTTAATTCAAGTAAATAACAATGAAATACCAAGAAAAGAAAATAGCTAATATCATTAGAAAGTCTATAGTAAAGTTCATTTACTGATAATAAAGAAGAAAAATGCCAGATAAAGACTGGAAGTGGATAGTTTGAAATGTTATCTATGTAACTATTGAATAAATACTGAAGTAGTTATTTTTCATACATACCACATCTTTGAATAAAGTTAGTAGATATGAAGCTCTATAGTAAGATGGCTTATATTAGATCAGAATTTCACAGAATATTTACTTATAAAGCAGTTTTAAGCATTTTATTAAAAAAACATCCCTGTTTTCTTTAAAATCTCAAATCCAAACAGTAAAAAATATCACATTAAATAATGATAAAAAGATGAAGTAATAGGCAGAAAGGATAATAGAATAGCCAGAAAATATGAAGTCAGTTAAGCAGAAAATTCCTGGCAGTATGAATAAGCTACTGTGAATGTTCAAGTAATAGTTATAATGTTACTATTGGAGGCGCAATGGCCCAGTGGTTAGGGCAGCGGACTTGCGGTCATAGGATCGTGGTTTCAATTCCCAGATCGGGCGTTGTGAATGTTTATTGAGTGAAAACACCTAAAGCTCCAGGTGGCTCCAGGAGAGGATGGTGGCGAACCCTGCTGTACTCTTTCACCACAACTTTCTCTCGCTCTTACTTCCAGTTTTCGTTGTGCCTGTAATTCAAAGGGTCAGCCTTGTCACACTGTGTCATGCTGAATATCCCCAAGAACTACGTTAAGGGTACACATGTCTGTGGAGTGCTCAGCCACTTGCACGTTAATTTCACGAGCAGACTGTTCCATTGATCAGATCGACTGGAACCCTTGACGTCGTAAGCGACGGAATGCCAACAAAAAAATATAATGTTACTGGAGGAAAATCTCAAAAGTTCAATATTTACTCAAAATTTGATAAATGTCTTACTGACAAATTATTGATGTCACAGAAAAGATGAGATAAAGAAAATTCCAAATGCAGAGAGAACATTTTTGGTTTACAAACTATCTGTGCAATATTAGATGATTCAATTTTTATATTTTTGAGTCTAAAAATATATTGCCTTCCTAAAAACAACCCCATACTATCCCATACCAACCTGATGTTGATTTAAGTACAAAGCAATGAAGTTATAAAGTTGCATTGCCTTATCCAGAATATTAGTTATGTAATACAATCAGGAAAAATCAGATTATAAAATCAATGTTGGAGACCAAAATAGTAAGAGTTTTCAGTTTTTGATTGAAAAAAAAAATTACATCTGACATGATATTATAGAATAATAAAAAAAATAAGTATGCTTTCATTTAATAAGTTATGAAATGAAAAAAAGAAATGAAAAGGAAGGCTAATGAATAAAGAACAATGTTTTACAATGTCACATTCTTTTGTACATGTTAAAGTTATGTGAATCATTTCATCGCTAAGGATAGAAAGTTCCTTGCTTGCAGGTGAAATTTCACCTGCATTTGACATTGAGACTTCTCACTGACTCAGTACTTAAAAACTTATGAGATAAAAATGGGTGAAACCGTAAGACTAAAAATTAATTAATAAAGAATGACAATCTTTATATCCTACCTAACATGGATGTATTGTTAGAATGTTGTAATTCCAGTAGTATTTGCCTTGAGAAATCTCATACAGACATTTAGTGTTAAGAAGCACAGACAAAGATGCTTTGCATGAATTTGTAAAATTAAATAATTACTATTATTCTGAGCACAGATGCACCTCTACAGAATCTTATATACTTACAATTTACCTGTAATACTAAGAAGGTTGTCTGCTCTTATGTTACATGGTGGAAATATTGGACTGTTTGGGCAAATATTTAAAACTAGGAGTAGGTTTCTTGGTGAGTTTAGTCAGTGATTTGTATTGCTTTCCACTTTTATGATATATCTAAAATTATAGGGAAGGCAAGAATATCTTACAATCCCATTACTCTCTATATATAAATCTGTGGCCTTGTCATTAAATAAAACAATACTGAGGGGAGGGTGGGCTTGATTTGATCTGAAAATGTCAGTTGAAAGCCATTTCTCTTTTCAAATCCCAGGACACACTTAATACAGATTAACTAAGAGCCAAGAGATGGGGAGTTTCTACAATGTTTATTTTTTCTTAGATGTGAGTCAATCAAAATCTTTTAGGATATCTAATTTGCCATCTCATGAATATAAGCTTTCAAAATTATTTAATCAGAGCAGAGTTGTACCCATAACCACTACAGGATTTTTTAGACATGTAAGCTGATGTGGATGATATTCAGATTAAACTGTTGCAGATGGATGCATGTATAGGATATGTGAGCTTAAATTAGTTCTAAAGAGTTAGTTGTGGGAAAAAGAATTGAAAAAATCAGAATTTGTAGTGAACAAAGTGTCACATTTGTGGTGTGAAAGACAACTGTAGCAGATAACTTCCCGGAATCTACATCTTCCTATAGGCTATCTCCTTAGTGTTCTCACCTTTTGCACTAGAAAATTTATGAGTAAACTGTGACTTTATTCACATTATTTACAATTGATGGATATTTGTCCTCATCAGCCAAAACGTTGTGTTAGCAACAAACAAGATGAGGACAAATATCCGTCAATTGTAAATAATGTACATAATTCCACATCTCTTAAATATAGAACTGTAAACTGTGACTTGTAACCTTTTTGTGTCAGACTCGGGTCAGGGCTGATTGCAGAGGGGAAAGTCCCTCGTTCAGCCTGATCTCAGTTAAGAAAGATATACAACCCCAAATCAGTTCTCCCTCTTTGATTGCTTGGCCTCTGGTTAAAGAACATCTCTTCAAGTATGGCCTGTCATTTTGCGACACCACAGCTCTTACATTTTCTACTTGTCTACACTCTTTTACTTTTTCTTTCGCCATCAGTCCTCATAGCAGTCAACAGAAGATGAACTTAACTACCTGTGGACTGGATAACAAAACTACAAATAACCTGTGTACAACTACAACAATAAAAAGTGGTCTTCTACGTTGTAACAATGACAATAATGATATAATAAAGGGCCTTTTCAACCAACTAACAATTAATATCTTTCGTCTCTCATTTATTTACAACATATCTCTGTCACAAAGTATTAATGATGAAGGAGAATGTAATTTGGACAATGGAATCTGTGTGAAACTGGGTAATTCAGAGGAGCAAAGGCTATTGTAGTGGAGAAAGAAAGAATGGGAGATGGACTAACATGTTTTGGAGCAGTAGTTGTATTGTTTTGGTGAGTGAATTATTACCAATAATCCAGATAGTCTAACTTATTTTATTTAAAATTTTCATTATTTATTTATTTATTTGTTTGTTTTTATACAAGGGGTCTGCTCTAGAATGTTTGTGTATATAACAGCTACAACATTCCGCACTGGGGTAGTAGTAGTCTTATATCAATTACACTTCTACTTTGAAGAGAGCAGGTATCCAACTAGGGCTATAATATTTTCTGGCTTTAATGAGAAAGCCTTTGTTATACAGTTTTGGCTTGCAGTTGGGGTGAAACATCAAATTGTAGGGTGTAGTATTCATAGAGTTTTAAACATATTATTAATACTCTTTACTTTTCTTTGTGGAGGCACATGGCTTAGTCATTAGGGTGTTGGATTCATGATTGTAAGGTTGTAGTTTCAATTGCTCAACTGGGAGATGCATTGTGTTCTTGAGCAAAATGTTTCATTTCACGTTACTCCAGTTTGCTCAGTGGGCAAAAATGAGTAATCCTGTAATGGACTGGCATCAGAAAACTGGTTCTATGAGTCAGCATGGCCCAGAAAGGAAGCTAACTTACTTTTCTTAGCATGTCTATTGTTAAGAATCTATTCCTGACATGTGTAATGATTGTTTTGGAGCATTTGAAGAAGACTTGGTTATCATATATCCATTAAAAGATGCCTTTAGCATTTCTGTTCATAGAAATAAGGTGGGTAGCTCCAGTGTGAAGCAATTTGATTGTTTGTGAATGTCCCCTGGATGTGGAAAATTAAGGAAGTGTGAAGGGTAGTTAGAAGTAACAGCATGCAGGACTTTAATATAGAGAAGGAAGCTTGTGGAGATAAGGTTGAAATACGAGGCACACAAGGGTTGCTGATGTTCGTTTATTGAACTCCATGTCATGTCCCATGATGGTGTGATCTGACAGAACACTTTTGATGTAACAGATGCCTGATGGAGAGGCTATTTGGGTAATTTAGCTTGAAGTATTTTGTGCTAGTCACATTCAAAGCTTTTATTGATAAGAAAAGAAATGATATAACTTAATAAGAAGCCAGCTATGTTGATGACTATTGAATAAGGAAAAGGAACTCAAAAGGTTAAAAATATAATCGTCTGTCTCCATGACTTTACATTGTGACAGAATATGACTCATCTGTTGTTGATAAGCATGTACCCTAATACGCAGAAAAGTGGTTTAAAAGGAACTTGTGTATTAACAGAAAACATCTACAGTTTAAGAATTTTGATAGAGAGTGACAGAATTTCTGAAATTCAGACATTACCTATGATTAGATTAAATATTTGTGATTAAAACTGTTTGAATCAATATATTTGCTTATGTGTTTATAACTGTATCATGCCCAGCTAAGTAAGCGAAATTCGGATGCAGATGCATGGTTACATGGATATATATACATTATAAACATACACGGTACACATAATAATTACAAGTATACCAGCAGGAAATCATTCACATACGTTTTTATTTTTATAAACCTCCACAAACGCAACACATACATATAAATGATAGCGCATGAAATTAATGAAATCCACTGTATATTTATACACACAATAATAATTATACATAAAAAAAGAATACAAATTCAACAGGAAATGTTTAAAAGGTTACTTAAAAAACTCCCCCCTTTTTTTCTGCTTGAAAGGACACTTCTTTGGTTAATCTCAAAATTCAACACAACATACTTAAAGTGAAATATAACAGAGGGTCTTAAATCATTTGTCACCACCAACTCTCTCTCTCTCTCTCTCTCTACATGTTCAAATATGCAATATGATATTTCCTTCTGAAAAGGAGTTCAGTCATATGTCAATTAAGAACACAATATTCAATTTCATTTTGGAATTAGTGAAAATACATGCTTGGATAATCAAAATTCCGTGCCAACTAATAAATAATTAATGCAGAAATAGGATTTTTACACAAGAAATTGAATTTCGACTTAATTACTTCGAAGCCATTCTCAGCGTTACTAATAACGCATTTTTTGTTTTGTTTTAAATTCAAAGTTTCAAAAGAATTTTGAGTTCAGATCAATAATTTTGGATTACCATTAACCAGCGTGTATGCCTTCATTTCATCGATCCATGCTTTTCCTTGACCATATTTCACATATTTAATAAGTTTGGCTATTTGTTCAAGGTTCTTGTTGTTGAAGATATTTGCCCAGCAGTAATAAACTACTTGTCAAGAGGAAGCTTCAATGATGTCACTCAATCTCCTAGTAATAACTGTTAAAACTTCCAATATTAGCACCCCAAAGTATTACAAAAGTGAAGAACACACTTGATAAAGTCCGAAAAAGATGAAACGGTCACAGATGGAATGTCTTTGGTCATACGAATGCTTCCTCAAAGTTCGCCTGGTGATAAACAAACAACCTACTACAAATGACCACGAACAGAAAGTAAAGTCTTTACGCTGTCGTTCTATCTACAAGAAATAATCCCTCGAATCATATCAAATATAAGGAAGTTCCAGATACACTGCCTGAATAAAAGATGGGTTTGTTACAGATGGAATGATTTTGATCACAGGTCTGCTCAGCAATGTTTGTATAATGCATCCTCGATGTCAATGGAATTAGAATAAAAGAATCAGATTTAAGATTGGGTTAAATGACAACATCAATTTCTATACTGCTTGCTGTTGGTCAAGGTTGACTAAGTGTCTGCATCTATATGTGCAAGTATCTTTTATCCATTACTTATTTCATTCACTGGACTGTGGCCATGCTGAGGCATTGCCTTAAAGGGTTTAGTCGAACAAATTGACCTCAGGGCTTTCATGTTTTAAAACTTGGCACTTATTTTATAGCCTCTTTTGCTGAACCGATAAGTTATGGGATGTGAACAAACCAGTGCAGGTTATCAAGCAGTGGTAGGGGACAAGCACAAGCACACATAGATATACATATACATGCGTACACAACGGGCTTCATTCAGTTTCCGTCTACCAAATCCACTCACAAAGTTTTGGTCGGTCTGAGGCTATAGTGGAAGACACTGTCCCAAGGTACCATGTAGTGGGACTAAACTCATGGCCATATAGATGGGAAGCAAGTCTTGCTTTTTTTGTTTTTAAGACTGGCAGTTTCCTATGCACAGTAGTCATTCCTCTCTGCACCACTGATGTTGTACAGGGAAAAGGCTCCAGCTTTAGCTGAGTTCCAGTGAAATCGCAGGCATGGCTGTCAGAACAGATATCATAAGGTCAATCCACTGCTCCAGGCAGTCACTTTTTTATGATCTTGAAAGGATGAGAGGCAAAATTGACCTCAGTGGGATCTGAACTCAAAACGCAAAGATTCAAAACAAATACCGTGTGGTATTCTATCTAACTTGTTAACGATTCTTCAAATTCTGCCGCCTTAACTACTTAATGAAAAATAGAAATACATAATTGATCAGCAACGTGGGAAAAAACCCAAGCCATATCAATAATTTGATGAATGGATCCACTTGAAGCCAGGTGCTAGAAACCTGTACAATTTTAATGACATTACTGGTGTATTATAAAATACATGCCTCCTTATAATGAAAAATTACCATATCAATGTCCACTATTATAATTAGTATTATCGGAGAAGGCGTAATTGTGTGGTTGAGAAATCCACTTCGTAGCCTCGTGGCTTCAGATTCAATCTCATTGTGTGGCACCTTGTGTGAGTGTCTTCTACTATAGCCCCAGTTCGACCAATACCTTGTGAGTGAATTTAGCAGACAGAAACTGTATGGAAGCTCGTGGGATATGTATGTCATTATTCAGTTTTATTTCAAGATTTCTTGCCAATAAAGAAATAGCCAGTTTCTAACCTAGATCCAAGGCTCCTTCACTGGAATTTCAACATCAATAATAGGGTGTATGTATGTATGTATGTATGTATGTATATATGTATGTATGTATGTATGTATGTATGTATGTATGTGTGCAGAGTTGTATGCTTTGTTTTATGTATGTATTCTCATGCATATAGTTGCATATCTAGACATGCTCACATATACTTAAATGATAGACTTCAGGAAAGTTTTACAGATTTTTACAGTTCCAGTGATGGCTTGGATCTGTAGTCTTCGAATTAGCTTTCTCCTTTCTGGTTCTGAGAAGTCTAATTTCTCAAGATTTATGCAGTGTGCTACATATCCCAGTGCCCCAATAATTACAGGTATAAACCTGAACTTGTAATCTGGATAAAGTAACTGTAAATTCCTCAAGTGTTCAGCATAGGTGTTCTCTTTTTCACTGATCTTCAGCTTTGGATTACTTAATACTTTTTAGTAGAGTACATATTAACTTTTACAATGAAAAGGTTGGCAGTGACTTCGAAATTTCGGCTTGCTCAAACTGTCTAAAGATATTCGAGATTACTTAATACTGTATGCAGATCAATGAACTCTTAAAGTATTTATTTTAGCACTTCACAATTTTGAGTTCAAATCCTTATAGGATTTCAAATTGGTCTTACAAATCGTCAACTCAGCAAACTACTATTGTATTTGTATGCGAAGATGAACTAAAGTTTAGTAGGTATTAACATTAGCTAACAAATGTACACACAAGATTAATTTCTTATTTTTAATCACTTAGTCACGAGGAGCAACGAGTATGGTCCTTTAGATGATGTTCTCAGGTTGTGGAACCATCTAATGATGACTCTGTTCAGAAGGCTGTAATATCATTTGATAAAGGAACACGGTACAATGAATTCATAGAATGAGGCTGTAACTTTAAATACCTTTACTCTTGGTCTCAAATATATACAAGCTGAATAATAAAGGAAAGAGTTTGATGTGTGGAGGCCATGCTCATCTTCTGTGTATTAACTCATATCTGCTAGCTGGCGTGTGTTGTACGAGAGCCAGCTAAGTCATGTCTTCACACTCTAGTGTCTCTTCGCGAAACATGAAGAGGTGAGTGTCTGAACCTGACTGTTGCGTGCGCCATCTAGTGGCGAGCTGTTTTAAACAGCCTTCGTCAAGGGAGGTAACTGCGCCTACAATCCTTTAATCGCTTATTCATGAAAGGAAACGAGTATGGTTCTTTAGTTTCTTTAAGATAGCAGTGTAACTAAAGTGTGTGCCGCCCGTGTTTGCCGTTCCATCCAGGCTTCCTAACCGATACAGATTCCTGCAGCAGACTCAAAATTGTCACCCCATAAAAGGGGATATCTCCACCCCGTCCTTGCAACCTACTTATGTCACTGTTTTAGGGCTACTGAGACTGGAAGGGAGGAAATTATTCTCAAACTGAAATCCTGGTCTCCATGCTGGCAACAGAGTGAACTCCACTAAAGGTATCTGAAGACCAAGTGGAAGTGGGTGTTAAACGGAGGGACTGATTATGTCTATCACCTAAGAACGCAAACAACAAGAAAAATACAGCAAGGTATCTTCTCGACTGATACTCTAACCATTCTATCCATTCGCTCTTCATTTGACTGGTATTTTCATTTTATTAATCTCGAAAGATGAAAGGCGAATTTGAGCTCGGCAGGGTTTGAACTCAGGCTGGAACAAATAGTGCAAGGCATTTTGTTTTAGGCTCTAACGACTTCGCCGATTCACTTCTCAGGTTGAAAAGATATTTAGACGAAGAAAAAGGAGAAAGAAAAGGATGTGGAAGAGAAAAAAGAGGAGAAGGTGAACGAAAAGAAGAAGAGAAGAAAAAGAAGAGAAGAAGAAGAGGGGGAGGGACCAAATCTTTGCAAGTTCTCCCAAACTGATGAAAATTAAGTGAATGATGCCTAGACTGAACATTTGTAGGTCAATGACTGCTTTAAAAAAAGTGTGGGTGGAAAGAAAATGCTTGGACCAAGTAGCGGAATTAAAATGTCCAATGTTAAATTTTCTTTTGAACAAAACAAGCATCATTGGTTTTAAAAGCAATAATTTGAAATAATTATGATCAGCTGATATGTTTTCTTTTTTTTTTTTCTCTCAAACAACAGTGACAGTGTTGTCAACAACAACCCTAACACTAACAATGATTACAGCAACAAGCAAAACAGTTTAAAAAGAATTTTCTTTATCTGCATGGGTTATTCGCACGTGATTGGGTTACTATTTGTTATTTACAATAGCTTTTATTAGGGAGATGTAGTTGAATATTATTCTTATTTACATGTGACAAAATACGAATAAAGTAGTAAAGAGTATTCAATATGTTTCGTAGAGAAATGCTATTATTATTTTGAAATTTAGTTTTTCTCCATTACTTAAATTTTCACTCTGGGGAAACGTTCATCAGATGCCATATCTACAGCTTCCTTTTTTGAAATGCTTACGTAATTATCGTTGATATTTCGCATCTTACAGTCGGCTCATTTGTTTACATCTGGTTGATGAACTAAAGTTGTAAATTGCTGTCGTAGTGTGTCAGGTAGAATTTGTTTTTGTGACAACATTTTGACATTATCTCTATTCGTTTGTTTAAAGTATTAGTCTGTTTAACTATTATATGATATTTCTGTTTTGTGCAAGTTGCCATAATTATCTAACCATATTTAATATTATATCAGACATGGAAGTGGTAGGCCAATAGAATCGTTACTCCGCGGGACAAAATACTTAGCAGCATTTTTTTTCCGGTTTTACGTCCTGACTTCAAATAGCACTGACGTTGACTTTGCTTTCCACCCTCTCGGGATCGATAAAATAAGTACCAGTTGAGCTCTGGAGTTGATGTAATCAACTTATCCACTTCCCTCAAATTGCTGGCCTCGTGCCAAAATAAGAAACAATATTATATCAAACATGGGCAATCTTTTTCGAGCAGTGGGCCGCATGAGATATGGCTCATCATAAGGCGGGTCGCACTCTTGAAAAAATTCAAGGTCATTTTTCGTTGAAAGTATCTCAGCCATTTTCACTATAGAAGACCAAAAATTTAAGCATTCGGCTTTAGAAATGAAGCAAAGTAAAGTTTTGTCAATTCCAAAATAAGACAACGTTACGCAACACGTATAATGCTGTGCGGTACATACGTGTAGTTATAGCCGCTGATTTATCGCAAGAAATTGTTATTAGCGTTGAAAACAGAAATTAAACATAAAATCAATAATTTTCATTCGTGTCCTGAGTAGAGATGCCAATTCAAGGCTCTTGAATGTTTGGAAGGTTCTAAATTGACTCTGAAGCATGTTGAAAATTATACGGATGACTGACAACGGCAAATGTTTGTACCCACAGCGCAACAGGCATTAATAAGTAAGGGAGGTTAGACAGACATTTAATTGTTATTCTCCTTTGACACCAGCTTCCCCACACCTCTTTGAGTGAGTCAGTGAACGAGAGAGAGAGAGAGAGAGAGAGAAAAGAAACAACATTTTAATAAACGTTATTTTCCGTATGAAACATGAAACTCGACATGTCACTCAGAAAGCCAAACGGGCCGCAGTTTTCCTATGACTATTATATACGCTAACCACTTATTCTCAATAACTGTATGTCTTAGCCTAATAGCAAAATTTCTGATGAAATTTTCAGCCGTTTGATAAAAAATTTTGGTATTTATCAGATGTAGGCCAGGAAGTGCAGGATGGAGGAGTTATCGTTCTACTTTGTACTCAATATCTTATAATTTTTATTTAGATTGAAGCTTTTCTTTTCGATCGAAATGTTCTATTTCAATTCTAATTACACAACCTCGTTTCTCTATTATAGGCGAATAACTTTTTTTCTTTAATTCATTCAGCTTTTAACGATATTCAGAAGATTTATACTAAATTTATTTCTTCTGGTGAATTTGTAATCAGCGAAGATTTCAATATTTTTAACTTAATTTTTTCCCCCACAAATCTTTTGGTTCTTTCAGTTAGTGTTCCATAAATTTTCATTAAGCTTGCATTTTAATTAGCTGAATTGTTAACTTAAATTTATTCTTTTTCTTTTGCATTTCATATATTTCCGGTAATTTGGAAAGTTGCTTACGTCCTTCCAATACAGAAAAAGTACTCAGCATCTTACGTATAAAATACAAACCTTCGAGTTTATTAAATACATATAGTAAACCATTTAAATCCACATAAGAGAAAATATAAATAATTGAACTCAAACTATATTTTTATCTATTAATTGTCATAGCTTTCGATCAAGTCATTCCACAATTATCAAATTGCTCCTTTAGTAGAAAGTGGGTTATACATCTTTAGATTGTATACCTGACTTTCTACTATAAAATTAAAGAAATAGACGGAACGCTGAACTCCAGACTAAACAACTTAAACAACATTTATTTACTTGGTAAAACATATATATCTTTAGTTATACATCTTTAGAGGTGAGAATAACGAGCTGTCGAGTATAAGACCGAAAGATGTAGGGACAACTTTTAAACACACGTCCATGCTCAATCGCTGGCCAGCGAGAAAGAGAATGAATTGAGCGGGAAACGCTTGCTTGTTTTATTCTACGCATGCGTAAAACTACGCATGCGCAGACGTTACTACACTCCCTTGACTAGATATTTGAACAAAAGAAACAGATCATAACACTATGTATGTATGTCATTATTCAGTTTTATTTCAAGATTTCTTGCCAATAGAGAAAGAAGCGGTTTCTGTGTGTATGTATGTATTGCATAATTTTATGAAATTTATATTATTTTAAGCTACACATACACACATGCATGCATACATATACATTGAATGTAAGTTTTATTACAATTTTTCTTATATAGAATCTGTGCTGGGCAAAAAGAAAAAAAAACTTAGCGTGATGTTTTCTGTGATTAACCACTCAGTGTTCAAACTATCAGTCACATATATCTTATGTTTCTCTGAGAAATTCCTCATTGATGAAGGTGTATGTGTAATTAGAAAATGGTTTAGCGCTGCACTTGTGCATAACGATATTTTTTTCCGCAATTCGTTTGAGATGTTATCTTTGCTTCATAAATAATTGCTTTTTTACGCATCTTCCATTAAAAAGGACAAGTCTTTTTTGCATTACCAGGTGTATCACCATTGCAAGAATCGCAAAGTACTAAAAATTTCTGCAATCCTGAAGCGATGTAAATCAAGAACTCATTGTAATAATTAACATAAACATTTATTTACATGAAAGAAAATTATCGGGGAACTTTCATCTAATTCTTCCAAATTCTTCAGTTAAAACTGTATTGAAACCTTTTGTAGGGATTTTTTTTATCACAGCAACTGGTCGCACACCACAAGGTTTAACGGTACCTACTGAAGCAAGCCAGCACGCTGGCAGCATTACCACAGGCAATGACGAGCCTAAGGCGTTGAGAAAATCAAGCGCCCTCACAGGCATCACCTGACATCTCGGCGAGGCGAGCTGCCAACGTTGACAAGGACTTCGCGGCTAGTGGCTCAGTCCCTCCGAACGTCTCAAACGCCACAGGCTGGAATTGATAATTCACTGTCAGGTCCCGATACTTCAGGGCATTTTTTTTTCTGACATTAGAACTTTTGGAGAAGGATATAATATTTGACTAATATTTTATTTCATTGATTCCAGAAGGATGAAAAGCAAAGTCAATCTTAAAGATATTTGAACTCAGAACGTAAAAAAGAAAAACTTACCATATTTGATGGCATAAAAGACACCCGGGCATACCGGACGCCCTCCAATACTGAGGTAAAGAGGAGACATAATTTCGCATATAGGACACAGGGTGAGGTTTTGAAGCATCTTTTTCTTAAAAGAAAAAGGGGACTTCTTATATGTCATCAAATACGATAACTTGAAATTGCAAGGTATTCTGCCAATTCTGCCCAAATCACCGAATTCATTCTATCCCTCTACTGCTGCAGTTTTCTCCACCATTGTTGCTTTCAAGTTAATAGGTTTCTTAACTTGGCATAAAGACGTAAATTTACAGAGCAGGGCGTCTACTTCTGATATACAACAAGTACTTATCTCGGTGGCGTTTGATCACATAACATTTCGTAATCAAAAACTGTGAAATATTAGTTCGGTACAATGCTGCTTCTTCCTTCTCAGCATAATTGGTACTTATTTTTTCGATCTCTGAGGAATATGAAATTAGAGCATATACGTTGCTAATCAAGGTGCATTTCTATTTCTATCATCTACTGTCCTCTCGCTTTAAATTAAAATTTGTAATTCATAACTATTGTTAATCGATGCATATGGTGACGGCTTTATTGGATCAAACAGGTGTATTAGCAACTCTGTATTAGAAAGCCTATTAAATGTTAAACACCATAAATAACAAAAGTCTTTATCAACATCTAACGAGATTAATTAAGTAAAATTTAAAAGAAACTTTCGTAAAATTGTTTTTATTTATAGTTATTGATAACGAATTATAAAGGGGCTTAACATTAATTCAGCACACGGAATTGTCAGCCAGTCAAGGCATCATCTGGAAAGTGAACCAGAGAAAATTGAACCGTAGGAGTACTTAAAAACACATGAGAAACACTTTGATGGAGGAGTGTGGTACTGTGACAACGGATGGACTTAGGACACTGATCATGGAATGAGATATGTGATGCGTCTTTGCATTTTTTACTCTTTTACTTGTTTCAGTCATTTGACTGCGGCCATGCTGGAGCACCGCCTTTAGTCGAGCAAATCGACCCCAGGACTTATTTTTTGGAAGCCTAGTACTTATTCTATCGGTCTCTTTTGCCGAACCGCTAAGTTACGGGGACGTAAACACACCACCATCGGTTGTCAAGCGATGTTGTGGGGGACAAACACAGACACACAAACATATACAACACATACATATACATATATACGATAGGCTTCTTTCAGTTTCCGTCTACCAAATCCACTCACAAGGCTTTGGTCGGCCCGAGGCTATAGTAGAAGACACTTGCCCAAGGTGCCACGCAGTGGGAATGAACCCGGAACCATGTGGCTGGTAAGCAAGCTACTTACCACACAGCCACTCAGTTATCTTCCAGGCATATTGCTTTGAGTTTTCTATTCTAACGCTTTGACGTTTTTATGGTGAACCTGTATATTTTCCTTTTATAATTGTCCCATTTTATTTATACTTGTATCAAATTTTATATAAAACTGCAGTGAGTCAGGAAAGATCTATTTTGTTGTCGTGGCATTGTTCAGGGCTGGATCTGTTTAAATACAAATGGCAGTGATCTGCCTTAGTAGTGAAACGGCAGTTTCAAGTCAGTTGGTGAACAGACGGCCTAGAGGTAATATCTCTTTCTTTGAAATGCAACGATTTTTGCGTTCACCACCAATTTCACGGAACTCACTTGAATAATATCAGCTACAACTCTGCTTCAAAATGTGCGGTACATTCTAGTTCTTATTAACTTACAACAGCTTCTACATAACACTTCTGTGTAAGAAGTAAGTCATGAGATTTTTCCAGTCTCGCATATACGTGTAGATGATTCGCATAAACCTGCAGTTTAATCATTGTTACTACTTGCCAACATTCGTTTTATTAACATAAAGTTTTCAATGTTTCGTTGTAAATGAGCTGCCTTCTGACATTCTTTATACGCGCTTATCAAAAGCACACTGGAATAGACTCTCTCACGAATACTCTTCATACATTAAATCACAGAACACTCGCGCCAAATTAGTGACCACACACTAAAAAAATTAACAGGGAACAGCCAACATTTTTTACCACCCACCGTATTGGATTTTCGGGGTCCTTGTTTCTTTTCAATCAACATTTCGAGTTCAATAACTCGTTAAAATCTGCAAGCACTCTATTTTAACTATAAATTAATTTGCATTTTGAGATTTGTTTTAGAAGTGCAAATCTTATGGCGATTCCATTGTTTTTATCTCAGTACGGTCTTGGAGAAAATAAACCATTAATTAAAATACTTTAATTTGTTTGAAGTATTTTCCACGGAACTAGAGTGTTCAGTTAGTAAACAAAAGTTGTTTTGTGCCTTGTACGTGATTTTGTCTATTTGCTACGAAATAAAAAAAAAAACTGAACGAACATCTCCTACGTGTAGTGATTCTATAATTTTTGTCGAGGGTTGTAACTCCAGGTTGGCCTTGATTAAGCGAGTCAATGATCAAAGGCATTTTAGCTATAACCATCGATTTTTTTTCCAAAATTTGTGTCGCCGCATTATATCAATAATCAATGAGAATAAGGTGAATTTTTAAGTAGTCGACCAGCTTCCTCGTATTGCCACGTAAAAATTTCAACGAGCTAACGGGGAACCTGATAAGTTGAGGACTTATCAATGAATTTTATTCATAAGAAATATATTAGAAAGACGGCCATCCCCTCTCAAGAGGTTAAATCAATAATAAATGAGTTATACATCTGGTACGTATGTAAATATGCTGCTGAAACTCAATGACCTGAAGTTATTCAAGGATTTTTTTTTTAATGAATGTGTAGCACATCAAATCTGAGTGTTGTAACATGTCAACAGTCTTTTTTTTCGCAAACTAAATCGTCGACTCGATTACAATTCTTAGAGTTTATTATACATCACATTCGACGCGCCTGCAAATTCGATTGTGGAAGAGGGTTAGGCCTCAGCAAATTCATTTGCTCATTACGCATTATACGACGACTGGAGCTACATGAGCTAAAGAAGGTTCCTCTACATGGACACTCGATCTATTAGAACTAGTAGTCAAATATCCTTGAAACTTCTCTCTATCATTATAGAAGGACAATACTGGAAAATGTTCTTCATACGTAAAAAAAGATAAGATAGTTACAACTAGGACATCTTTGATCACAGATCTGCTCAACTAGAGAATAAACAATAACAGCAATAAAACCTTCAGCGGTAACTGTACAAATGAACATATTACAATCCTAAAACCAAACATCTCCCTAAAACTGTATTTCTAATCTTTCACTGTTATATGTATACCAGTATAACTACAGCTCAACCCATAACGATTATAGTAATGTTACATGTCACCTATTTACTTTCACTAGCAAAGTTGTTGTTGTTGCCACTCCGTCGCTTACGACGTCGAAGGTTCCACTTGATCCGATCAACGGAACAGCCTGCTCGTGAAATTAACGTGCAAGTGGCTGAGCACTCCACAGACACGTGTACCCTTAACGTAGTTCTCGGGGATATTCAGCGTGACACAATGTGACAAGGCTGGCCCTTTGAAATACAGGTACAACAGAAACAGGAAGAAAGAGTGAGAGAAAGTTGTGGTGAAAGAGTACAGCAGGGTTCGCCACCATCCTCTGCCGGAGCCTCGTGGAGCTTTAGGTGTTTTCGCTCAATAAACACTGGCAAAGTAGTATTATACTAATATACACGTGACTTTTGAAATCTGACAGAGCGGCACGCTGACAGGAAATACCTTAGAGTATTTAGATTTGTCCTTCTACATTATACATTCAAATGCGATTGGATTCGAGTTTGGTTTTCATCTACTCGAGGTCGTTAAAATAAGTACTAGTAAAAATACTAAGATCGGCTCAATCAACTATAGTCCTCCCCAATAGTGACTCTAGAATTATACCAATGTAAGAAATATACTTCCAAGATGTTTCTTATCCCAATGCAGTCTAATATTGATTTTATACAATCTGTAGTCGATACAATAAGAGCTAGTAATGGATAAGTAGTTTGATTAAATTTTAAGGTACAAAATAATTTTATCAGAAAACATCATAAATGAACATATGTGACGGATGAAAAAATGTGCTGAATTTAATTTCTTCAGACGATACCAATCAAAGAATATAAGACACAAAGCGTCAACAGTTATTTTAGGGTTTAATCCATTAAAAACCTAAAACATATTTTGTTAATAAATCTATCAAAAGAACTATTTCATGAAGGCGAACTTGTAAAATGGACTGAAAGTAAATAAGACCGCAAAGAAGTACCACTCGACTTGTATCTAAGAATGAGGTAAAAATATGAAATGGTTGAATGAAAAAAAAAGTATCTACACCATACAAGTCTGTGTGTCTCTTGGAAGGTTAGTTTACACTATTTGTCCACAGAGAAGCGTATTATACACGCACACACACACACACACACACACACACACACACACACATATATATATATATATATATATATACTTTTCCACTCTAAGTACAAGGTCCGAAATTTTGGGGGAGGGGGCCAGTCGATTAGATCGCCCCTAGTACGCAACTGCTACTTAATTTATCGACCCCGAAAGGATGAAAGGCAAAGTCGACCTCAGCGGAATTTGAGCTCAGGACATAAAGACAGACGAAATATCGTTTGGTATTTCGCCCGGCGTGCTAACGTTTCTGCCAGCTCGCCGCCTTAATATACATATATAAAGAGAGAATGAGGGATGGTATAATACTGGCTTTCACTTCATGCACATCATGTCGGATCCTTGCTAGCGTCGAATTTCGAAATCAAAAGGAGATCCGCAAGTCTTCGATTGATGTAAATGTCTTAAATACCTACAGGAGATATCAAGTGAAAGCTACATGTTCGGTCTATTTACATGTTGTGAGACGCGCAAATTAACTTATTCTACAACATTTATTTGGTCAATGGTGCCTTCAAATCATAACATCGGAGGAAGCGAATGGATTACAGAATTGTTACACATTTCTATATATCATAACATGGATTGCACAACAGAGTATGAATTGCATAACATTGTATGAGATATGGAATAAATATATTGTCCGTATACGAAAATAATTGTAATGTCCATTTGACTTCTTTACTCATTTGAATTATTACTCTTATATGTGTGTATATATTAACACACACACATACATATACAGGACGAAGCTGAAGACGTGTTTTGTTGGTCTCATTATCTTTGATGTGGCACACACACACATACGCATACGCGCACGCGCACACACACACACACACACCACTAAAAAAATTAAAGGTTAAACACTGCTTCAACATCACCTATTTATTTAATTTCCAAACTATTGGTGAGACAATTATAAAAAGTATCTTTATCATTAACCCTTGTTCATCATGTTAGGAATATAAATAGATGAGATAAGAGTATGACTAAAAAAAAAAAGAGACTGAAACAAAAGACAAAAAAAAAAAAGAAAAAAGAAGGGGTGGTTCACATATTTTATGAAGTTAACTTTTTTTTCCAATGTTGACTAATATCATTGACAAACTGAATTTTGGATAGTTTACCTGTAAAGGAAGCCATATTGTTCTTTATCGTCTCCAAGAGGTTTACTGAGTTTGTAGCCAAAGTTTTCTCTGAAAAATAAAAGATATTAATGGATGTCTGTTAGTCGTAGAATAATTTTATAACTGGTTAGGTATTGTAGAATCAATATAAAAATCTGATAACGGTCAACTCCATTTGAAAATCTACATCGATGGTGTGACACCGAAGGAGCCTGCGCGTGGTTTCTTCTTCTACAAAAAGATAGCAGCTAAGTTCCTTTAAATCATATCTTAGAGTAAGAAGTACACTTTAAATACCATTATTCTCGATACGCAAAAAAGACGAATGTGTACGAACGGAACACTTTTGATCTTCAGTATGATCTAAGGTTAAACAACAACAATAACAGCAGTAGCAGCAATCTATGTCCATGACTGGTTCGGTAACACTGTCACTCAGTACAACATAGTGAAACTTGGTGAGAACGTTCATGTCGTCATTTGATCTGCTGAAATCAGTCACCCAAAATCATACATCATCTTAGAAACCAAGGATACATTGGATAATGCAATCTTAGATACATTATGCCTGGAAGAAATAGAAATGGTCATGAATGGAAAGTCAGAAAGACTAAATGAGAGGAGAAACATCTATGTCATGAAAGGCTAATTATATATATATAGTGCGAGGAAGCAAACGATACTGTTATGGAATGAAATTTACACTACTGATTAAGAAGCACAGTGCAAACCTGAAATGAAATTTGCGCTACTGATAAAGAATCATATTGCAAACTCGAAAGAAAAAAGTCAAGTATTTTGTGTTGACACTAGCTTGTAATCTAACGAGTAAGTTCAACGCTTACATAAACTCGGTATGACTGCTGTTACTGAAAAGTAAATATGAATTTAGGGCCTCCGTCGACCAAGGTTAACCATATACTTATCTTGTTTGCATAGGTCTGGGCATGGATTTTTGAGGAAGATTGGCACTTGCCTAGGCGTACTAAGTTTCACCTCTCCATGTCACCAATATCGTCCAAGGAAAAGTTTGGCGCTTTAGTGCCGATAGAACCTGACATAGAGACGTCACAGGCGTTGCTGTAAGAATGCCGGAACAGATACTTCAAGATATCCTGCCAGATGCTCTAACAGTTCTGCCAATCCGATCTTCTTAATTGGACATTTTTTTATCGATTCCGAAATGATGAAAGACAATGATGATTTCGGTGAGATTTGAACACAGAACACAGAGATTCGAAATAGATTCTCTTCTCGGCATTTTAATCAATGCACTACCGACACTGCCTGTTCGCCACCTTTACTGTGAATCTTGCATTCATCAGTGGAACAATAAATAACAATATTATTAACCTTAAGTCTTTAGGAAGAAAGTTTTAGGATTCGAACTCAGTCTGGTACTAAGTGCACATGCAAGATTAAAACCCCTGATGGAGATTGAAAACCAAACTGATGAATATCGAAAATCTTTTATCTAATTTAGGACTATTGAACTCAACTTTATACCAATCAATAATTTATCTAAAATATTATAATCTTATGCAAAATTTAAATTATGATGAAATTGATTAAACATCTCATTTTCAGAGATTAAAAAAAAAATAATAACACGCCTTTCTTGAGAAAAAAAAAAATTATAATAATACTCATTAAAGCTAATGATTGTTTTTCATTATGAATGTAAATGGCTCGTGTTAAACACGTTAACCATTTCTTAAATATGTTCTCCGTGTAGAAGAAAATTTCTCCAGTCGTTTTTCTAACAAATGTTTTCCGTCAAAGTATTTATTATTCTCTGAATTCGTATGGGATTTGGAAAGTATGGTAAGATTGTCTCTCGCTGAGGAGGTCTAATAACATCTAAACACGTCCGGAATTGTCTCTGTAGGACCAATGGTCAGATACACACCTCACTACACGTCTTTATTCAACTTTTAATTGAGATTTCGGAATTGTTTCACTTGCTTTTCTTCACAAGAGTTAATAATGAAATCTAACGTTTTTTCTTTTTATTATGAGAGTAATTTCAATTAATAAAATCTTTACTTTGCTTACTAAATGTTAACTACCATTTAATTATGTACTTCATTTAACTGTATACTCCATTTAGTCAATTGTAAATTCCATTGATACTGTTGTTATGAGTTTTATAGGGTTAACTTGATAGTATTGATCATAGGCAATAGATTTAAATCACACAGTCATTACTATAAAATAGCAACAACCAGAGACTGAAGGCGATAGAATATTAAAGCACTATTTACTATAAGTATCTCTTGTAGTTGATGCGTTCCTATATCAGTGGCATTGAATAAATATTTATTCATCTTTAGTACAAGTATGAAAAAGTCAATTGCTTAAACATTCACAATCAAAGCTATCTGTCAAAGGGTAATCACTTCTCTTGACCTTTCATTGTCGGTGGTCAATTTTGTTTTGTCGGCCGTGTATTCTAGTGCAGAGCTATTACACAATAATTTTCAAGTATTTATACATTCATGTGGTTGTTTAGCCCTAGGTCAATTACGATTCCGCAGAGCTACGATCAAATATCCAGAGTTGAATTTATGATCATTCGGACTTATTTTGTTTTTCAAAGACTGTGTACTACATATCCATGGTTATACTATCTAAGTTACGCACCTCCCTTCCATTTTGAATATAGTAGAAAAAATTTGAGAGATATTTGGCAGCTCTTTCGAATAAACCGAACGTCTACACTCTCAAACATTTTGAGTTGTGACACGATGGAAAAAATATATTGTAAGGATTCAAACCCTGACTACGAAATTATGTTTCCGATCATGAGTATGCTACTACAGTTTCACGTGATTGATATGTAATGTTTTCTATCAATAAAATCAACCAAACAGAGTGAAGCTGTGACGTGATACAGTTTTCTCGAATATTCTAGTTTTGCGCCCTTTTACATAGTTAAATAGTTACACAGTTTGGCATCTAACACACAGCCTTCTTGATGTGTGTTAGTTAGCCTTCAAGGAAGACAGGTCACGGCAGACCACAGCTAGCCTTCAGACAAGACATCACGGTTTTCTTCTCCGAGTTTTAACAATATCTGGAGGTATTTGTATTTGTATTTTCCCCTTTCAGATAGCAAATGTCTAAGCCAACGCAGTAAATTATTTCCTATGTATTATTCTGATAACCAGTGAATCTGTAATAATTTACGTATCTATATGCACAGTTTTCTATCAATAAAATATGGTTGAACGCTCGTGAGTTTGTTTTATTTATAATAATAGTAGCCAGCCTGATCTTTCATTTTATGAGAACCACTATCAATGTAAACAATATAAGACGGTTTTCAGTTGGGATTAAAACAGTCCAATTCTCTACAGCTTAATGTCCTTTCTACTATAGGCACAAGGCCTGAAATCGGGGGAGGAGACTAGTCGATTACATTGACCCGTGTTTCACTGATACTTAATTTATCGGCCCTGAAAGGATGAAAAGCAAAGTCGACCTCGGCGGAATTTGAACACAGAACGTAACGATGGGCGAAATACCACTATGCATTTCGCCCGGCGTGCTAACGATTCTGTCAGCTCACCGCCTTTCTCTACAGCTTAATATCATTTCAAATTTTTGTTACAAGGGTAGATTGGGGGAGGTAGTGATGAGTCGATTATTGGTATGTAACTAATTTAGTCTAGCATTCATCCAATGCTGCCTCCTACTTTTAAATTTGCCATAATATTCCTTTCTACTACAAGAATTTCTTTTTTTTACATTCAGATGACTTGACTGAGTTTTAATGAGCAAAATTCCGCACTTTCAATTTACCATATAATAATAGTTTAGTATATATACTTTGCAATATATATGTTACAAGACACCATACGAAGTACAATAACATCACTTTTTACAACTAAACTATGTTGGTGTCGACCGAATTCTGACAGAATGACACCAGAAATATAAGCCTGTTTGACAGAATAATTGAAAATCTGCAAGAATGAAAATTTATCTCAAAAATAATTATCAAAATTCCGAAGGGAGTAAAACAAAAGATAACCTCTTCTGAATGAACTCTTGCGATAGATTCCAACCATTTATTCAAGCAGATTGTGTCACGATTAAAATAAGAAAAAAGTCTCTTTCTTTTAGGGATAGAATACAATCTGAAATTTTTTATTAAGAAAGAATGTAGACATGTACTGGTATATGACAGTAAAAGGTTTAGACTAGTGTTTCTTAAACCATTTTCTGTATTTCACCTTTTATCAGTTCTTTTATCACCATTCTAACGCCGTTACAAATAAGAAAAAGTTATTTTGTGTACGACACCATTTATCATTGCATAACATCAAGGGTCATAAATTAATTCAGCTTTAGTGCCTTTAAAATGTACAACAAATATAAATCTAGCAAAAGCAGTATGTATAATGTCAAAGAATTCTTAACAGATTTCTCACTGAAATCCTAATATTTAGACAAGTGCTGGCGCACATGCACACACACGCACACGCGCGCGCACACACAGAGGCATACACTTACAATGACTTCAATGTTTACAATTTCACTTGCCTCTTGCACTCTAAACTTTGCTACCGCGGAAGCCGAACATTTTACCCTACTTTACTCTCTGCAACAGTTTGTATCACCCACTATTCGTATTCCTGATCAAGACACATTTCCACTTCAAATACACTTCATCCTTTTTTATACTTAAACCCAGTTTTTACTGAACAACCAGCGTCTGTGGCGAATGACATCACAGTTTACTCCGCAAGTTGTGAAATTTATGTTTTTGTGATCACGTGTCTGCTGTAGTCTGCGATTTTGTCATGGACAGGAACAAAGAGCCAACATGAAATTTTGCGTTAAACTTGGGAAGTCTGCTACAGAGACATTGAGCATGCTTCGGCAAGCTTACGGCATTAGGTAACGGGTTGCATACAATGTTTCGAGTGGCAGAACGTCCCTGGAAGACGAAGAGCAATCTGGAAGACATGCCATGAGCGTCACCCCCGGTGATGCTCACGGCAGAACGATTGTGCATCGAGAATTTGTTTCCCAGGGCCAGACTGTCGATTGAGAGTTCTACTACGACGTTTTGAAGTGTTTGAGGGAGGATATTTGGCAAAAGCGACCGGATCTGTGGAGCGCGAAGAATTGGATTCCTTATGACGACAATGCACTCTGTCACCGATCTCTCCTCACTCGTGAGTTTCTTGTCAAAAACAATATGGTATAGCTTCCGCACCTGCCCTATCCGCCAGATTTAGCCCCGACGGACTTCCATATCTTTTCCAAATGAAAATGCAGCTCAAAGGTCGCCGTTTTAACACCGTTGTCGAGATCCAGAGCGAATCGAAGAAGGTCCTCGACTCGCTTACAGAAAACGACTTCCAGGTCGGATTCCAAAAGTGGCAGGAACGCTGGGAACGCTGTCTATTTCGAAGGAGATGATGTTAAAACTTACGTAAATAAGTTATTTTTTTTTTATTAACCACAACTAGTCCAGGAATCTTTTGATACCACCTCGTACTGGCCTCCCGAACTTTATGGCACTTCAAGTCAGCTAACTAGTCGGAATTCTTCTTAGTTCCACGCAAACAATTCTCGGTAGTAAATGTGCTTTTCGTTTGACCAATGAGTAATCTGAGGTTGCCAAAAAGACGAATGAAACCATCCTCTTAAGCAAGTCCTTTTACATCGCTCATACGGAGAAGAATATAATCAACAAATTTAGAGAATATCACTACCTTCACTGATTGGAAAGACTTCACTCACCACCTCAAATCCTGCATAGCTACCACCCGTAAAGCAAAAGATACTTTTGTGCCAAGTTTAGCGCGCAAGCCCTCTCGCCTGTCGAATTCCAGTCAGCCCTTTTGATCTTTAGTTATGAACAACTCTAACAACTTTGCATTATCATTTGATCTATTACTTGTCAACTAAAATGGTTCCTTAAGCAGTATTGCGAAGAACGCTTCTAAATTTGATTCACGCTTTGCTTTCAGTTGCTTAGTGCACACACTCGACAAGACTGCATTTCACACTTCAATAGTATCACACCCACGTTCATAAACACGTCAAACGCGAGCACACTGCCAATCGCTCCAAATCAACAATGCTATCAACCTATAAATGACCTTTACATTATCTTCAAACAATTCTCTCCAGAGCAAGCCCTTCTATTCTTGCCAAACTCTTCAATCTTTCTCCCTATATGGAAATTTACTCCTATATTTAGCAGATTCAAGAACTCCCATATTTATCATATCACAGCTTCCACCGTGTGTCATCTCTCTCTGATCCTGCCAACTTGACAATGTTGTATTTATCAATAACACAATGGCACAAACAATGATCATATTGTCAAAGCAGTCTTGTTTTTCACCCTTTCTAGGATTGGACCCCCGGCAATAAAACCCTGAAAGTCACTATTAAGCTTCCCAATCATTGATGACTTTTCACGGTAATCTTAATTATTATTCCCAAACGGGAAAATGTTCATGAATTGGGCGGTTTTACTGTTACACACATACATACACACACGCATGCGAGCAAAAACGTATTCTCGATTGTGTCCAAAAGAAATACTTGACTATAGAGGGAAGTAAAGTTGTGTGTGTGTGTGTGTGTGTGTGCGTGTGTGTGTTTGTGTGTGTGTGTGTGTGTGTGTGTGTGTGTAAGAGTGTGAATATGAACAGAACATTTTGGCAGAATAAAAATAAAAAAAGAATAAAAACAAACTAAACTCATCTGCATAGCAAGAATACAATTTGCCCCATTAACACATTTGCAGTGCTAGCCATATGGTTCTGCAGTTGAACTGGAACGTGACAGACCTAGATTCTATTATTCATAATAATAATAATAATAATAATAATAATAATAATAATAATAATAATAATAATAATAATAATAATAATAATAATAATAATAACAACAATAATAAAATACTAAGCATTTAATATAACAACCAATAAGTCTATATGTAAAGAGGTGTTAGGGGACTCTTGAATAGCAGGGGGCAGTTTAAAAAGCAGTTATGATGCCAACTACCTCACAAGAAGATCTACTACATGCCATTGCTAATTATTATTATAGCAAAAGGATTATTATAATAGCATCAAAATTCTTCCTAGTGATTATATTCCGGATTACTAAATTATAAATTTCAAGTAACAGCCAAAACGGGTATATGTATTGACAGCACGTAAGTTAACCGTGGAGAACAACAGTAAAAACACTTCTTTACATGGTCAGTGCTTCTATGAACTTAAGAGACATCAGATAAAGAAATAAAGCACTAATTCTGGGGGACGATAGAAGGAGCAGTTGTGTATATATCAGTTAATTTGTTCTTGGAAACCGCTCGTAAAGCGAAAACTCGTAAAGCAGAACAATAATTTCCCATAGTAACAATGTTATAAATCGTAATTCGTTCTCAGAAAAATATTTTACCTATAAAATTTATAATACTTGTAAATAAATGGCAATAAAACAACAGTAGAATGGAAAGAATATTTTATGTAAAGTTAAAAGAATGTCAAGATCATTTATACTAAAAAATATAATCATATCTGAATCACTTTCACTCGCACTAGACTCGCGCATACCGTCACTTGTAGACGCGATCCCCGATTCACAAGCACTCTTAGTCGGACTTGTAGATTTCTTTTTAAAAAACAAGTCTAGAGTTTTTCGCTTAGAAGCTTCTTTTCACTATCTATAAATTTCTAGATAACACGCAGAAGCATTTGTTATGGTAGTAGAAACTTTTGCACGTCGTTCAAAATTTGGATGTTGTAATTGAAAAATAAAAGTCGTAAACCTGGGGTCTCGTAAAGCGGGTCCTCGTAAAGTGAGGTGTTACTGTACTTTCAATATACTTAGTGGTGACAGCATAAAAGGACTAGATACTTTGGAAGAAATATTCACAATTCCAGCAACTTAGATGACAAATGTTTTCTATTTGAAAACGAGACATTATATCATGATGTCCTGTACTAATTACGCCCAAATATACTTGGGGATGCGATACAGTAACGTAACGAAGCCGTTATACATGTCTTTTATTTTTTAAATCTTTTACTTGTTTCATTCATTAGACTAACGCCATACTGGAGCACTGTCTTGAAGAGTTTTAGTCGAACGAATCGATTACAGTACATTTTTAAAGCCTGGTACTTATTCTTTCGTCTCTTTTGCCGAACCGCTAAGCTATGAGGACGTTGTCACGTGGTGGTTGGGGACAAATACCGACACAAAGACACACGTATAGATACACACACACACACACACACACACACACACACACACATACACACACACACACACACACACACACACAGTAGTTCTTTCAGTTTCCGTCTACCAAATCCACTAACAAGGTTTTGGTCGGCCCATGGCTATGGTGAAAGACACTTGCCCAAGGTACCACGCAGCGGGACTGAACCTGGAACCATGTGGCTGGGAAGTAAACTCCTTATCACACAGCCACTCCTGCGTCTGGTTATCCAATATAAATTCTTTTGATAAAATGCTCTGGGGTACTTGTATAAACCTCCACATGTTTTAGAAAATGAAAAAGCAAAAAGATACCATGAAACTTTAGCATACAGAAATATCACCAGGTAACACAAAATAAATCTGACAAGTATCTATGGTAAAAATGTCAATAGTATACTAATTATCGACATAGCAATACCAAATAATTATAAGTTGTGTAAAACTGAGCTGTAAAATCAATGAATTACACCGATTATGCTAAATTTAAATATTACTGCATCTATTAATTAAGAAATGCATCAGTTATTTAATTTCTAATGGGCACAATTGGAATGATACTCAGCTATTTCTGTAAAAGATATTCACAGATTACCTTAAAGGATAGATATAGGCTTGTCTCATAAAGTAGTTAAAACTAGGATCTGTAAATATTAGGGTATTTTCATAGAGAGTTTGTAAACATGTTTTATGCATGTTCACTTTTTGAACAAATGAAACTCTCGATCTATTTCTCGGCCCATTAATTCTGAGAATGATAACGGTAATACTATTTTTTTTATCACTCCAAGGATGAAAATGGAAAACATTACAAAGCCGAGTTTGACGATAATTGCTTGCCAGTAGTCTCAAGAGAGTCATAAGTGCTGTTCAGCCTTGTCACACTGTACCGCACTGATTCCGTCCAAGAATTACGTTAAAGGGACGCGTGTCTCTAGAATATCCAGCTACTTGTACGCTAATTCAATGGACAACTGAACACTGACGGTCGGAAATTGTGACCAAGTTTCATTACGTATATAAAATCAATAAGGCGATAGCAATGCAGATAGAACATTAAACACAAAAAATGATAACGACAAAGATATTGAAATGTTACGTTAGAAATATTTAATTAATCCTTATATTTTAAGTTCAAAACTCCTTTGAAATAGCTTTAAAGAACGATATATATATATATATATTTATTTATTTAAAATACAGAGATCCCTATAATAGGACATCTAACCCGCCAGAAAGAGCAGCCAAAAAACTCTATACCACAATTAGGGATAATTTCGAAAGGGAATGAAAAATAAAAACATTTACCAATCTATTTTCTGAACCATGGTTTCAAGCTATTTTAGTAAAATAAAATATTTTGCAAGGTCAGCTATCATCAGCAGAACAACCTAGATTAACATATAAACACGAGGCACTACATAGAAAACATGACTCGTGCTTATATGC
>NC_068982.1:107153327-107158258 GCF_001194135.2 Octopus bimaculoides
AACGTAAAGACGGACGAAATGCTGCTAAGCATCTTGCCTGGCGTGCTAACGATTCTGCCAGCTCGCCGCTTTAAAGATGTACCTAATAATAATAACGATAGCTAAGTATGTATAAGACTATAAATTAGCAGGGTCGATAACTAGAGTCAATTTTAAAATACTGCTGCTTATTTTATTGATTTCAAATTTTGGCACAGAGCCAGTAATTTTCGAGGGGTGGGGGTGGGGATAAGTCGATTACATCGACTCCAGTACTCAACTGGTACTTATTTCATCGACCTCGAAAGGATGAAAGGCAAGTCGACCTCCGCGGAATTTGAACTCAAAACGTAAAGACGGACGAAATGCTGCTAAGCATCTTGCCTGGCGTGCTAACGATTCTGCCAGCTCGTCGCTTTTAATTATGCTTATTTTATTGACCATTGAAGCATTGATAACTTGATGAGGATGGCGATGCCTTTCATCCTTCTGGTAATGATGAAATGAGTGGTAGTGGTTCTGGTAGTAGTAGTAGTAATGGTCAATGTTTGAAGTGTTTGAAATCGACTGAAACCCTCCAAATTTCCAGTACGGTGCAATATTAGAAATCAATACCAATAAATATTAGCTGTTTTTAGTCTTGTTCGTGCTTTTGATGATGATGGTGAGAATGATGATGACGACGACGAAGGTAAGGATGAGGATGAGGACGAGGATGAGGATGAGGATTTACAAAAGTAAATAAATACCTTGTACGTTGTTTCACTTTACTCATGAGTGTTTCCACGTCATCATCAGACATTCCTTTGATTTGTTGTAAGAAAACAATTTCGTAGCGTGCAACGATCTGTAAAACAAATATAGAAAGAATGATAAATATTGTTAAAAAAATCTGCAAGAAATTTAATTCAGGGCAGAGTACTTAATAACATGAAAGAGCCTGGAAATATCTGTTTATTCAGATGATGGCACACACACACACACACACACACATGCACATGCTCACACGTAGTTGACTCTCCTGAAAAAGTACTCAATCCGAAATGTGTGTTGGATTTTCCACTCTCCACAGCAAGTTCACAGTACTCTTATGGTCGATTCTACGATATATATATATATATGTATGTGTGTGTGTGTGTGTGTATACAAGGCACGATGGCTAAATTGTCGCCATTTTATATTTTTAATTTCGCGTATGCACATTGTTTTTGATTTTGTCGACTACACAGCATAATAGGGTCAGTTGGGCACCGTCTGTGAGAAAAATAGCATTATGACGCAATTCACTCTGCCAGAAATTTGGAAACATGGTGTACTGCTTGGCATTCCAGCCGGAAGCTCCAGCATGAACATTTCAGAGTTTTTGGGTGTCAATTTGAGGTCAGTGCAATCTGAGAACATATACCAATGTGATAAAAATCAAACATCCAGTCAACATCATGGTCTTTGCAGTGATCACTAGTGATGGCGATATTATGCCTCCACTCATCTTCCCACACGGCTTCAAACTCAACACGGAGGCCTACATCAAGTGCTTGGAGGAGGTAGTGCTGCCTTAGATCAAGAAGGTGGCTGCTGGAAGACCCTATGTCTGGCAACAGGACTCTGCACCATTCCACACAAGCAGGAAAACCCAGTCATGGCTGTCAGACAATTTCTGCGACCACACAACCCCTAATATCTGGCCACTTAACTCCCTAGACTGTAACCTCCTTGATTATTATGTGTGTGGTGCAGTTGAGCGAGAGACCAACAAAACTCCTTGTAGCACCAAAGATGAACTGAAGGCAAGGATTATGGCAACATTCACCACCGTAAACAAGGAGACCGTCCAGAAAAGTTACATGAAGTTCCGAAGTCGTCTGGAGGCTGTGATTGAAGCCAATGGCAATTTTATTGAATAAATTTACTCTTTAGTATTTAAAGATATTTTTATGCAATTTTGGTAAATATATCTGTTAAAATGAGATGTCAGAGTTATTTTCATTTTTGCGTAATTTAGTTTATTCACTGCATTCTGTGTATATATATATATATATATATATATATATATATATATATATATATATATATATTGCGCGTGTTCTGCCATCATCGCTCTATGGAAGTGAGACATGGTATATTTATCGTTAGCATTTGAAGCATTTGGAACGATTCCATCAACATTGTCTTCGGAAAATACTTTGTATAAACTGGAGTATGGCAATCGGTGATGTAGAGGTACTTGAGAGACGTTGTAGCAGGAATGTAGAATCGGTCATTCTGCAAAGTATGAGCTGGGGAAGACATCTGGTGAGAATGAATTATAATGGACTTCCTAAGCAACTTTTGTATGGTGAGCTGGAAGATCGTAAAAGGCCACCGCATAAACCCGAAACCATTACACTTTGAAGGCTATGCGTTTACAATTCAGTAACAGGAGATTGCCACAAAGTACCTGGTAAACAAGAGAGACAGTGACGCTCTTGTAATCCCAAGGTGCAACTGCATGCGTAGGCTATGTCATGTTTCTGTGGAAGACATTACGCATGTTATTAGCAGCTGTCCTAAAATGTCGTCACGGTACTACCTCCCTATGCGGCACGATGTTGCTGATAAAACAATTTACAATGCTATCTGCAAAAAAAAAAAAAGCCGTTCTGAAATAAACTTAGAAAATCCCTCTGTTATGGAATACATTCATAGACTCTAACTCAAGGAATACTGGTGGAATATTTCCATCAAAACTTCTGTTAAATGTAAGCATAGCAAACTGGATATTGTTGCTTGGTACAGAGGGGCAGAGGAATGTACCATCATAGAGGTTAGCTGCCCTGCAGATATAAATATCTCTTTGAAAATCGAAGAAAATGGGGATATCTATGGACAGCTGCTTCGAAACCTCCAGCTTCTATATCCAGACAATGAATTCATATTCATACCAATAATAATTGGAACACTAGGTTTTGTTAGTAAATGCTTAAAGGAGAACTGGATAAACTGGGATTTTCAGAAAGAGAAATTGACCGGTTGATTCGTACATTAGAAGTCCAATCTGTGAGTAGAATAGTAAAAATATGCAAGACTTTTCTCAAGTTCCAAATGTGAATTTGTCTGTGTTAACTACATCCCAAAGATGGAGCCTTGTATCTTTGTTGGAAACCGGCTCCCTCCTCAGTGGAAGATGTATAATAATTTAAAAGAGACATACATACATACATACATACACCCACATATATGAAATAATTATTTGATAAAACTATAAAATATTTTTAAAAAAATGATACCTCTAAAATATTCATTATTAATTCACTAAAATCAACTTATGAATAATCAAAAATAAAAGTTCACACTTATTTGTTTATTTCTTTTTTCTTTTTAGTCACAGCCATATTTTGTCTGCAAAACATTGAATAAGTTACTTAAAAGGAGCCAACTCAGTATTTTATAATGATCAGAAATATTGATTTAACCCTTTCGTTACAATTTTTCTATCTAAATTACATTCCAATGTGTGTTAACTAAATTCTAAAATAATCGTAAATTCAGTCTGGTTTCGTAAAATAGTTACTATGTTTTTATCAATGAATATATTAAAGTGCTTTTTTTTTCATAACTTAAAAGGTTCGTCTATAAATCTATTATGGATTTTGTTTCAAAACTACTTTACTTGCAGGTAAAACCTGTGCTATATAGTTATTTAAATTTTGTTTAAATATCATCGTAAAAAAATGAATTATGATTCAAAATATTTCATAGACTACTGAATCTCCATTATCATACTTTGTGGGGAAAATGCCTTAATTTAGTCCAGTTCATTCTCTTTGTTTATATTTTGCATAACGATTGTTCACCGACGTTATTATATGGAACATTAGAACTGGAATAAATCAAAGTTGTAACAATGAGTAATGTTAGATGAATGAGAACGAAAACTTTCAGTTTTAGGTGTTCATTTGTTTTATTTTCACGAATTTACACTGTCTCTCTTGTTTACCAGGTACTTTGTGGCAATCTCTTGTTACTGTATTGCAAACGCATAGCCTTCATAGTGTGATGTAATGTAAGGGTTTTGTGTCCAAGAGAGGCTGCGCTTAGTGTCAATTCTACTGTCTTCTTCAAGCTTCCGGGCAACATTACTGTTCCAAGAAAAGAGAATTAAGTTATGTTGACTAGTACTGTTTATGGCAGAAAAAAGAAAATGATGTTCAAGAGAACACTAGAAGCGTGTCTGAGGAAGTGGTGAGTGTTTTAGAGGTAACAGTGACAGTTCTTTTCATAATCCAGCATTTTGACAGTCTGAACTGTGGTTACTTCCAAGATCGAGAATTTGCCGGCAGTTACTCTTCGTTGCTTACGTTGCTAACTTCCTGATGTACCGTTTATCATTCAAATTTTCCTTTACTTTGTCGTAAGATCTGGTCTCTTATAGAGTCCCAGAACAAATCTTATCGGAGAGATCTGTGATGACGTCATCACTCAAAAATCCAGGATGTGTTTCTTGTAATTTGATTGGCCAGATTTTCGCTGACGTAATCACTCAATTTGAAAGATCCTATTTGTTCCTTTACGCACACATTTCCAGAGAAAGCAGGAGAGCTTGAAATTTAGGTAGAGACCTGCTATAAGTAAGTAATAATTAGGTGCAGTTTCTAAAAATTTTCGAGAAAAAGCAATGTAATTAAAAATTTTTCCGCCCGTTGTTTTAAGAATATTTATATATGCTGTAATATGTGTATTTACAGAATGAAGTGTAGCGTTGTAACATAGGAAGACCTAAAGACAGGGATTTGTTTGGTGTGAGAGGCGGCGTGAGGTTTTGCCTACTTAGAGAGACTGGTTGGTGGGATAGGTGATAGTATGATGGACTGGCACAATGTGAGTTAACCAATCGCATTCGAGTTTAGATTACACACACACACACACACACACACACACACACACACACACACACACACACACACACACACACA
>NC_068982.1:107158496-107162724 GCF_001194135.2 Octopus bimaculoides
ATATATATATATATATATATATATATATACATGTCTTCTATTTTTTTGTCTTTTACTTGTTTCACTCATTCGATTGCGGCCATGTTGGAGCACCGCCTTGCGGAGTTTTTAGTCAAACGAATCGACCGAATCTCTAAGTGATGGGCACGTAAACAAAATAGCACCGATTGCCAAGTAGTGGTAGCGAACGAACACCGACAAAAAGGCACACACACACGCACATATATGGTGGGCTACAACACTGTAAATTTACTTTTTTACTTAAATTTTACGGTAAAATAAATTAGCAATTTATATTTAGTTCAAAATAACTAATTTGCTCATATTGTTAATACTTTCACATGAGAGTATTAACGGTAGGAGCAAATTATTATATCAGGATGATTTGTACAGTTTACTCTTTTACTTCTACATAATGTTGCACTAATAAAACTTAGCTTTAATGGTTTATATTTAATCTTGCTTTCCAATCTACGAATATTGGCTGTTAAAGGAACATCGTAAAAATTCTTTAAATTCAGCTTCACACTCCAAAATTTTCTTTTTCCATATTTGTATGCGTATTTTTGAATGCATGATATAATGGTTTTTAAACGCTATGCTTTAATGAGAATCTAAAAATAGCATTTAAGGTTTTAAAAGATTTGTCATGAAGATGCGTTGTCACCAATGTTGTGAGGTGCTTGTTTACCAATGTCGTGATGGTTGCTTGTTTGTGTGTGTTATACTGTTAAAGTCCATTGTCATGTGGTCTAGCTCGCTGCTGTATAAAATAAACGAGTTAACTCACGACCTTTTAACTTTTAACATATTTAATGCAGGACATGATCTACTGCGTTGGCTGTTAACAAAACAAGAAGCTGATTATATAAACTCCGACTGGGAAAAGAGAACTGCACTGTATCTTGCAGCAGGCTAGCTGTGGTACATCATGCCTAAGTGTCCGAAGTCATTTCGTGCTCAGGCTGGTCTGTCTGAGTATCCAAGGTGGTCTGGTCTTAGCGGTCAGCTTTCTGTGATTACTCAAGTGGTGGTCTACGAGAGTACCCGAGGCCGTCTGGCTTAGCGATCTGCTGAGGCTATATGGCGGATTTAGGCACCAAATAGTTTTTAAAGGGTGAAAATAGGACGAATTTTAGATCACCCGAAGAGCAATATAACGTCACAGGCTCAAGCTGATTGGTCGATTTATAGATCAATCACGTGAAATTGTGGTGGCTCACTCGTGATCCTTAACTAAATATCTTTAATAAAACACAGTAACAAATTGTTTTCTTGAAATTAAGAAAGAATTTCAGCTTTAAAACATTCCATGCAAAGTGCACTAGCAATTTTACCATGAAGTCAAAAAGACTGAGAATCGCTGATATAATATGTGTAGGTATATAAGGTGAATGAATATATATATGTATGTATGTATGTATGTATATCGAGAACAAATTTTTATCAGGCTTAATTGATTAAAGATGTAACTTTGCACTTTGCTCTCATATATTGTATTTTACCTTTTCACCAACTTATTTCCAACGAGATGCCAGCAATCAAGTTGAAGTCAACTAATCTGGACAAGGTTATAGTTGTGTCACCGCAATAGCCAAGCGACATATTTATTAATTAAATTTTAGTTTCTTTCTGCTAAGACGAAGCAATTTTTAATATTTAAAAGAAAGGCAAGTGATGTGACGCCCCAAGAGAGTTAATGATATGAAAGAAATGAAATAGTTTCTATGGAGAATTAAAAATGCTTCCTGGACTCGATTCACCAAAAGTTTACTTCTTCTGCAGCGTTCGTCATTGTATTCTTTAAATATTAAACTTACTTTCTTTTAATACAAAATATATCGCACAAATCGAAAATAGGAATGTTGTACTGGCAAATCAACTCAAGCCACAGGCAGTAATTTAATACCTTCGAGCCGAATAAAAGTAATTCTATCAATTTAATAGTTATTCAGTTATTTCTTCTGATTCCACTAATGTACGGCTTGGTAAAGTAGTGGTATCATCCATGACATTTTCAGGCATCACACAAAGTGGTAGTGTTGAGGCTCTGGAAGAACGATTTCGATTTTTTTTTAGCCTGTGACAGGCAGATTTGGTGTTCAAGAACGCAGAAACGTATGCGTCTCACGATTTAGTGGCACTATTCACAACCCAATGTGTTCTCACGCAGTCATCTAGGTGGAGAATTTTCTCTCGGGATTATTGTCACAGCAGGAGATCTTCTCAAATCCAAGTGTGCTAGAGTGAGTTAAATATGACTGCATGAATATATTTTATGCAACGCTGCTTCGTGCGATTGAATTCTAGCTTGACCAAGCATTACACTCTTCAGCATATGGTGTTTCAATATAAGAACGAACGTGTTCTTTTTCGGGTTGTTTAGAGCAGATTTGGTGTCCGTAGCTGACGATGAGAAAGAATGCAAATATATGTGAAAGCCCAATGTGTTTTCACATATATCATTTAGTAGAAGAATTTTCTCCCGGAACTATTTCTACAGCAGGTCTTCCCATGTCCGAGTGTGGTTAATATTGCTTTACACAAATATATTTTACTCAAAGCTACTTCGTGCGACTTTATTTATTTGATTCAAGCTTGATGAAGCTTCATGCTCACTAGCAAACAAACTGTTCTAACATAAGAACGAATTCGTTCTTTTCGGGTTACGAAAGGCAGATTTAGCATTCGAAGCTGACAACACAAAAGAATGCAGAAAACCATGTGTCCTGCGATCATGTGTCATTCACAACCCCAGTGTATTTTTACTCATATTGTCTGGGAGGAAAATTTTCTCTCGGAACTATTTCCGCAGCAGAAGATCTTCTCAAGTTTAACTGTACTTGAGTGTGTTAAAATAACTTTACATGAATATATATATTTTATCTCTTATTTGTTTGAGTTATTAGTCTGCAGCCATGCTGGGGCACTGCCTTGAAGAATTTTAGTCGAACGAATCGATTCCAGTACTTACATTTCTAAACCTGGTACTTATTCTATCGTTCTGTTTTGCTGCTCCGTCAAGTTACGGGGATACAAACGCACCAACACCGGTTGTCAAGGGATGGTTGGGAACAAACATAGACATAAAGGTACACACACACACACACACACACACACACACACACACACACACACACACACACACACACACACACACACACACATCGACTTACAAGGCTTTGATCAGCCCACGGTTGCAAGTAGAAGACATTTGCCCATGTGGTTCCCAACCACATGGGCAAGTGTCTTGTGATTGGAAAACAAACTCTTTTATCACAGCCACGCACGCCTGTGTGTGTGAATGTGTGAGTGTGTATGTGTGTGTGTGTGACTGTGCATGTGTGTGTGTGTGTGTGTGTGTATACATGTTTATACGTATTGTGTACATATGTATGCATGTACATGAATATCAAATAGATGCTTGAACGAAATAAAAGTAAAAAGATGAGACAGAAGCATGGAAAAAGCGAGTGAATGAGTGGGGGGAGAAAAGACAGAACTGTAGTAGTAGTAGTAGTAGCAGTAGCAGCAGCAGCAGCAGCAGCAGCAGCAGTAGTAGTAGTAGTAGTAGTAGGAGGAGGAGGAGGAGGAGGAAGAGGAGGTTGAAAATCTACAGAAAGAAGGGAGGTTAGCAGAGTAGATTTATTCACGTATTAACTAGCAGGTAGTTTTCATTTTAAGCAGTCATAGATCGTCAAAGATAATTGAAACAGATTTTTTTCAGATAAAGGGAAAGGGCAAGGGAAGAATGTATTCTCTCTTTTAATGGTAATTCAAACAATACGGTAGGGAGTTACGTCATAACCTGCTGTAGTCAGGGGACGATTTCAGTCTCCAGCTTATAAAACTTTTCTAACTGCTTGCTTCTCAAAGGAGTAATTCGAATAAATGCATGCTTAAGCTAAGTGATGAGAAATAGATATATTAAGAAATTAATGGATAGATGAAAGATAGAAAGATAACGATTAAGACTTAGCAATTAATACGGAGTGATGACATCTAGTTTGAAGAGTGGTGTATGTGCGACTACACGTAAGAGTATTTGAGTGTGTGTGCGTGTATGCTTGTAAATGTGTGCGACAATTGAGATTGAGAGTATTAATATAATTAAGGTGAGTATACGTGCATTGGCACTTGCGCGAAGAATCACACATGGGCACCTGCGTGTTTGTGTGAAAGCTTATATATATATACATACATACATATATATATATATATATATATA
>NC_068982.1:107163698-107164896 GCF_001194135.2 Octopus bimaculoides
TTACATTTATAATATGTGTTTGTAATTATATCTCTTTATAAGAGCGGTATGTGAGGAAGGAGAGTGAGAGAGAAAGAGAGAGGGAGAGAGAGAGAGGGAGAGAGAGAGGGAGAGAAAGAGGGAGAGAGTGAGAAAGAGAGAGAGCGGGAGAGATTGTTTGGTTCTCTTAGTATTTTTTAAATTGCTTTTTCTTTTATTTATAATCTGCATTTGATCAAAGCGCTAACACTTAACATTTATGAACTATACCTACCTACCAACCTACCTACCTACCTACCTACCTACCTACCTACATACATACATACATACATACATACATACGTATATACGTACATACATACATACATACACACACACAATATATATATATATATACATGTTACATATGTATATGTATATACATATATTAATGTGTGTGTATGTGTATATATATAAACATACACACACCTATATATATATATATCCACACATTTACGCACATTTATATATTCAAGTACACATACACACACGTACACACACACACATACGCATACACACGCACACACGAGTTCAGAAGAAATTTTAAGTGTTGCCGCTTGATCAAATGCAAATTTAAAATGAAAAGGAAATACTAAAAGAACCAGACGAGACATTCTCTCTCTATCTGTATCTCTCTCTCACTGTCTCTCTCTCTCTCTTACTCGTTACATTATATATCCATTTATCCATACATATACATACATATGTGCATGCATACATACACACACACACACACACACACACACACACACACACACACACACACACACACACACACACGCATACATACATACATACATACATACATACATACATACATACATACATACATACATGCATCATGCACACGCATACAGGTTCTAGTTCAAAACGGGGGCACCAGTTTTCATTTATATTTTATGTAGTGTTTTTGGTACCGAAAGACTTTCAAACTTCGTATACTTATCTATTTTGTGTTATAGAACAGAACAAAATTTTTGTATTCGAAGTTATTTCATGTAAAAAATTGTCTTATTTCGATAATTTCAACCAATCACTGACAAGTATTCAGCTGTTTGCAGTTACTCCTTTGGCAGTTTAAGCGGTGTAAAGCATATTTAATCTCCATTACTTCTGACATTTTGCAGAGAGGCAACACACGTGTGTTCGTTTTCCTTCGTTTTATCTTTAATATAATTTC
>NC_068982.1:107165020-107168562 GCF_001194135.2 Octopus bimaculoides
GCCTATAATAGAAAGGTTTATTAGCTACTGCCAATGTGCTTCAGCCATTTTTTGACAAGGAAATAATAATTTTATCACCGCCAGAATCGTTTGAGAATCGTTTGTTTACGTAGTCAGCACTTACTGTATTCGGCTGAATGGACGTCAGTCATTGGTTGAAATTACAGAAATGCGACAACTTTAACATGAAATAAGTTGCAATATAATAATTTTTCTTAAGAAGACTAAGAGAAAAAGATGTTTTATATGACACATTCTACCAGTGTCCCAAGTTTCAAAGTGTTTCGTTAAGAAAATACTGGCGCCCCCGTTTTGAACTAGATCCCGCATACACACACACACATATATATATACATGTAGACAGCTATGTATACACACATATATACATATATGCATATAACAGGCTTCCGCCCAGTTTCCGGTTGATAAGTTTCACCAACAAGTTATTGATCTACCCATGGTGACAAAAGAAGACACTTGCCCAAGAGGTTGAAAAATTAGATTGAAACCAGAACTATGAACCACGTGGTTCTCAACCAGATGGCTATGGCTGCCCCCAAGGTTACAACAGAAGACGCTGGCCAAAAGGATGCACAATTAGATTGAAACCAGAGCTACGAACCACGTGGTTCTCAACTAGATAGCTATAGTTGCCCCTATGTCATAATCCAAAATATTTAGATTCACACTAATCATTATGTGACTGTATAAATCTTTCGACAGCACTCTCGTAGTTGAACTTAATGTTTGGGGAAATGAATGCAGCATCTTATTACTATAAAATGAACGATGGAATGCTTGAAAAGCTGTGTGAATAGGGTGAACGTGGGTGGATATTGGAACCAACATTGTATTGTTATTTGTTCCTTTGTGACTCAGCCAACAATCTTGCAGCTGAAACCGAAATCATATCAGTTGATGATATGGGAATACTATGCAAAAGGAATACTCTATAGGTGTTTCTTTCTATCTTGTCATTGTATGCCTACTGTCATCTTTTTCACAAAACTGGAGTAGCTATAGCTACTGCTAGCGTCTACGACTGTAAAAATAAAAATACGAAAACATATAATTTATGCAATAGATAATTTATTTGAAATTCACGTAAAGATTTTGAAATATCTACAATGCTAAGAAACAACTTAAATTTCTCTATGACGGAGAGAGAGTGAATAAATATTGAATCCTAATAGTAGGATATTGTATTCTAAACCGAAAGTATTTTCTTCAAGGAATGAGTATTTCAGATATTGGCGTTCATAGATGTTTATCACAGAATGAATATTATTCAAACTTACGATAATAGTTTGTGCGAGTTTCCCAACAGTTAGTGAAATGGTCGCCTACAATCTATTCCACTGCAGTAAAATCAGAGGCATTTTCTTTCTTGTGTATGCAATAAATTATTTTATACACCCATATCTCAGACAAAAAAAATGATGTTAAAGCTTTGATGAAAATAAACACTAGCTTTGAAGCATATTGTCTGGATCGAAGTTTCTATCATATATTTAGCGGGTGTGATCGTGTAATTGCATTGAGAGTGGGTTACAAATAGACAGGAATATGTTTGTCATGTATTTTGAGAGGAGTTGTGAAAAAGGGAAGCGAATGTGTCTTCGTTTAAAGGAGTGCTACTGATTATAGAACCAGTTAGAGAATTGTTCTAGGGAATTATGTTATGACGAACACCACTAAGTCTTAAATAGTCTATAAGTATAATGATATCCTATTAATTATGAGTTCTGATGGCACATTATTTAGAAGAGTGAACTCTTAAAGAAGCATACAGAGAGGGATGATATTTCCTTCCATAACTATAAAACAAAAATATCTTAACAGAGTTAAAGAGAGACGATTTAATATGTGTGTATATATGTATAAGCAGAATAAGCAGTGTGTTTGGCTTCTACCAGTGACCGCTACATTACATTACTCTTTTCCAATCTTAAGAGAGAAAGAAGAAATAAAAATATTATAAATAAATGAGAAAAAAAAATGTTAAGATCCCAAAGTACGACGGGAAAAGTAGGTTTTGCACTTTACGTGAATAGTACAACATAATTTGTAGTTACCTAGAACTCGGGGCGAGATATAATCTTATAATTTATGTCATTTCATACAACATTGAACAATGCTAAGGTATGATGCAAGTGTCGAAAATATATACCGTACGTTCACACCTTTCAATCCAGATGAAATACTCCCAGCCAAACCACAACAAATGCAAGAACTACACACATGAAATTACTGTGTTTAGACGAAAATATATCAAATATATGATTTTGAAAGTTAGCAACTCAGTTATCCAATTAGCTATCCAGACCTTGGTTGAATATTCCACAAAATCAGTGAAAAGGAGGCATTGACTGGCAATTGGTACATAATCTGCAATTTCGAATTTATGTTTACATATAAATATTCGTACATTTGGTGTTGTATTTCTAAACAAAAACAAAAAACGAACATATATTTAATGCATGTTTCGGTAATCTACTCTGTAAACTGAATAGAAAGAAGTAAAACTATTTAGAGCTTAACTTTAAATAGTTCTTGGCTAAACTTTATTTTGATAACTTTGTTTCTAAGGTGTTGGCCAATTCCTTTATAGGAGACATTTGAATAGAAGAAAAAGAGAACATACACACAAAGAAACACAGCTACATATATATATATATGAATATATATATATATATATATATATATATATATGTATGTATATATATATATATATGTATGTATGTATGTATGTATGTATGTATGTATGTATGAATGCAATAACGCATAGATAGAATAATACATGCAGACGTTCAGCCATACATATTTATGTATGCCGTGGGTTAACCAGTCAATTTGTGTGAGGTTTATTTGGTTCCAATGAATGTTTCTCTCTGTTGTTGTTGTTGTTATTATTATTATTATTATTATTATTATTATTATTATTATTATTATTATTATTATTATTATTGAACACAAAATCACAAAATAATTGACATTCAACCAAACTCGACAAGGTCACAGGCCACCTTCTTTATATTATCATTCTCAAAAGCTCGTTTACCAAAGATTGCAACAGTATGCGAATGAAATAATGTCATCGTCTAAATATATTTACATAAGAAACAATTGTAGCGTTTTTTGTTGATGAATCAGGATTTATACTATTTCTGTAAAAAGGCCAAAATAAGATCTCCCAAAAGGTTATATGACAATGATGACGAATTACTATAGTATAAAATTTCTGGGATGTATTTTCGGCTGGTACCAACAAGTAACTTTCAAATATAACAAGTGTAAGTTGACCTGGTAATTAGAACTAATCTGCAGAGATGAGGAAGAAACACCAGAAGCTACATGACAAAATATCATCCTAAACACAGAACACAATCGAAACACGAACCATGACAACATCAGCACAGTCTCGATTACTAACTCATCATTGTGTGTGCATGTTTATTAATGCCTTCAGTTAAGAGTGTCTGCTTGTTTGTTTGTTTGTTTGTTTGTTTGTTTGTGTGTGTGTGTGAGTGTGTGTGTGTGTG
>NC_068982.1:107168572-107177452 GCF_001194135.2 Octopus bimaculoides
TGTGTGTGTGTGTGTGTGTGTGTGTGTGTGTGTGTGTGTGTGTGTGTGTGTGACTGGAGGTTATGTGTATGTATGTATTTTCTGTCATTCAATCTGTCAGCTGCTTTTCTAAACTATTATGTTTCATATTGATCACTGAACTTGTTACTAAATTTGAAGTAAATGACTTACTTGATTAAGTTAACTACTTGTTTTTTAAATGTCAATTCTTTCGTTTAGACGTCTAGTCAAGAGTAAGGGCAGATGTCACACCTAACTCTCTAGATTCCAGGATATAGATTTCACGTATTAATCTTTATTTCATGACCTTGGGATCACTGAAAAGACTAAACTTCGACACTTCAACAAAAAGGGCAAATCCGAAAATCATAAATGTGAAGGCGCATGGCTTACTAGGTTTGGGGTACTGGATTCAAGATCGTGGTTTCGATTCACAGACCGAGTGGAGCGTTGAATTCTTGAGTAAAACATTTCGTTTTATGATGCTGCTGTCCACTCAGTTGAAAATGAGTACCTGCAACAGCTGGATGTTAACCTTCCGACAAATTTGGGATGGATATTGTACTCTTATTCACTTATACGCTATGGGAAACGGGTAAGTTTTGGCCTAATAAACTTATAGGCTCGAGACAAACACTAAGTCTTACTTTTACTACGAGCTTTCCTTGCACAACTGAGCGCAGTACTAAATGTCTTGGATACAGGCAATGCTTTTGTTTTGGCTTTATATTTTCTACTGTATTGAAAGTACTCAGTGTAATAAGCATACGATTTCTGGTAGCGAAACATACTATGTTTTATGTATGTCCCAGGGTTTTAGTTATGTATTTGTCTGCATCTTTAATCATTCCCAAGCGACATATTATTATAATGATTTTATTCTGTTTTCAATCTTCACATAGCTTCATTGTTTCTGGTGATGCGGAATTTCGTACGCTACATTTTCGTACTTTTTTCTTGCATCAAACTCACTGCACGACGTTTCTTTCATCATTGCGTTGAATGATATGGTTTTAATTTGTATTGTATGTTCTTTTATGTTGTGTGTGTGTGTGTGGGGGGTCCGTCTGGAGTTAACTTGCCTAGCATACCGTTTGTCTACATGTGGAAGCCAATTGACAACTAGCACACACATTTATAATACATTACTTAAATTAGGTACTTTTATTAGACTAGCATGTGGGACAAAACGCTTAGCCTCATTTCTTGAAGTGAACCCATTATGTTCTGAGTTCAAACCACGCCGATATCAATATTGCCTTTCATCCTTTCGAGACTTATAAAATGAAGTACAATATAGGGGTCGATGTAATCGATTATATCCCTCCCCTAAAATTGTTGGCCTTGTGTCAAAATTAGAAAGAATTATCGATGCTACTTTGGCGTATAATCTGCAACATAAAGGGTGATTATTTTAGATTACCTTTTAGTTTACTTTTCAATTTCTAAAAACCCTTAACATGTTGGCTAAATTCTTTTGTACATACTTAGCATTGTAAATGTCTTTTTTCAAAATGCTTACTATTTTAAGACCGCGTTTCATTTATGTCTTTGTGAATAATAATAATAATACGAAACCAAAAATAAATCATATAATACTTAAAATAGGCAAGTGGATCAATAGTCTGCGGTTTTAGGAGTAAAGATATTATCGTTGTTGTTCAGCCCAGGTTTGCTCTGATGAAATAGACCTATGATCAAAAGCGTTGTAGATGTGACCATCTTTCTTTTCAGGGGTGTATCTAGGACTACATTATCTAATATGTCTCAGTATAGGATTGAGGGAGATTTGGATGTCCACCGAATATTCTTGTAGGTGCATAATATTTTTGTCAGAGGTTTTATACATTGTCATTTCCGAGTACTTTCCAGTAGTTCGTACTGTCTAGGCCATCTCTCAGGTTGTTCTTCCTTCCTCGGATTGCTCACATGTTGCAATGGTCTTTTCCCCATTCTCGTAACAGCGATCCATCTAATGACCTTACTATCCCCGGAAAATGTTCTGTTCCTCTTGCTGTTGACACTGCATATGTTTCTAGTTTGTCTTTACCTATTTTTTTAAAAAAAAAATTATAGAAAATTGTTTGCTGTTTGTGATGAAGTTATGGATTTATTCGAAGAAGTCTCGTCTCTAATCAATAACCAAGGATTATACGAGATTTAGCAACGATAAGCCCGCTTTGATTTCAGACACTTATTTTTATAGTATTTACTACTCTTCTTTATTTTTTATATATATTTTTTTATGTTGTCAATCTCATTAAAAATTGTGATAATATATATTTTCTATCTCCCTGCAGGGTTGTTTTTCCATGTTGTTTTTAGTTTAGAAGTTATGATAAGTTTTAAGGAAGAACCCATATTTATCCGTAACTACTGCATTTATTGCAGATGTTTTCGCTATATCCATAGAGGACTAGTTTTCATTTTTGTTGCTGTTTTTGTTGTTGTAGTTGTTATTTTGGTGATAAGTATATTTTGGGTGGGTTTTTCTTTGATCCTTCAGATTATCTGCTTTCGATTTTAATTTTCACTTTTAGATTAATATCAAGTTTCCAGCTTTAGATAATTTTTACTCTGAAATCGTTCAAGTATTCAGTTGCGCTGTTTTGACTTTTTTTTTCTGTTTATTATTTTGTAAGACCGCTGAGATTTGATTTTGTATTTTTTGCTGTTTTTGTTTGTATTTCTTGCGCTAAGTCATTTTCCTGGTTTATGTTTTTCTTAAATGTGTTTAGCTTTCATTCTTTTTGTACCTGAATATATATATATATATATATATATATATACAGAGGGTGAGAGAGAGAGAGAAAGAGAGAGATGCATATATACGTGCATGCATGCATGCATACATACATACATACATACATACATTCTGTTTCTGTGTCCAATATCCTTTTGATTTTAAGTATGTATCTTCTTAAATTAGCTACTGTGTGTTGTGCTCTAATGTTACATCTTCATCAACGTAATTTTTTCTCCATGCATTATATGCGTATGTTCTGAAAGCCTCATTTCAAATTGGATGAGCGAAGCTCTAGCCCACTCTATTGGATTATTCATAATTTGTCTGTTTTATTTGTGGGTTTTGAGGATAAAGTAAAGACTTTTATGTCTAGATAGACATAATTTTCATTGGTGGATTTGCTCACCTACACACTCTAGTCTCTATTCCAAAGAGGTGCTGCGATCTCCCTCTATCCGTTCTAGAGCTACTTCAGTAGCCTCTCCCCTTCGGAGTTGGCTGGTTCTGCAAAATACCTGCGCACAACCATGCCAATTTAAATGGTGTCATACGACATTCAAATTTGATGACAAAACTACTCCAGTAGTTCTGTCTTCAACCATGGATTGCGTAGTTGTCAAACAGTAATTGCAGTACGTCTGTTTGTTTGTAGTTGATAATGTCTATGGTTGTTTTTAACCACCATCTTGCATCAAGAGCTAATTGACATGGATATATCCTTTATCACTTCTGCAATTTTTTGTTTACGAATCCCATCCATTTATTATAATTTTTTTGTAGGCCTCCGCCGATTATTGTTGACTATGCATCTGCATATGTATCTGAAGAAACAGATTAAATTTCTAGAGGAATACTGAAGTTGCTCCTCTCCACGCCATTGATGTTTATCGAAAAGAAAGGCCATTGATTTAGCGCCGATACAGCTTGGCTCCTGTATTGTTGTAAGCATTGATATCAGAGGGTAAAAAGCTAAGACAAACACCACAAGGCATTTCGCTCGTCTCTAACACCACCGATCTGGATTGGTATTTTTTATCGATTCCGAAAGGATGAAAAGCAAAGACTTCAACGGGGTTTGAAATCAGAACGAAGCGAGTTAGAACGAATAGTGCGAAGCATTCTATCCAACACTCTACTAGCTTTACCAATCCAAACAACTTTTGTTACTTTAGAAAATATTACAAAAAATAACAAATAATTAACATTCTCGAAAATCGCACCGCGCTATTGTCAATAATAAAATGTAGGTTGAGTTTCAATTCGTCATCTTGAGAGATAAACTAATGCCAGTTGGATGCTGCAAGCAGGCTGAAAGAAAATATTAGGTGAAAGAGTAGTCAGTAGGTCGTAACCAGATTATTACATACATAACTACATCGCCGTTGAACATTACTGAGGGAACATGTGACCTGGCTACAGACCCTGTTATTTCACTTTCGTGTAAAGAACAGGTTCCTTTATTCAATATATTCGATGTAAGAATTAGAGTTAGAGGGTTAGAGAATGTAGGGTTAGAGTGTCTATCATCGCATTGAATTACGTGCATTGAACTGTGAGTTTTGCATTTTCGAAATGTGGCAAGGTTAAGGAAATCAACATTTACGATCTGATTTAATGGTTGCTATAAAATTTATGTTAATACATGTGTGACTGATTAGTATGCTAACCTATAGTGAAAGTCATTCAGTCATCCTCATTCGGTAGGGATAAACTGATTAGTGACATTATCCAAAGAAATTTTATTATGGACGGGATTTGAAAATGGCATCAACTTCGCTCATCCACAAAAGAACCTTTGTAGTTTTTGTCTAAGTTTCCCTCAAAGACAGAAAGGTGGAATCAACCATTGCCTAGGGAGAGAACGAATTAGTTTAAGAATGTTATCAGGCAGCATTCTTTTATACATTCTATCGGTCTCAGTTATTGAACTGTAACCGTGCTGGGGCACGCTCACAAAGGTTCTCGCTGACCACATCAACCCTAATTCATATTTTAGTCTCGTATTTATTTTATCTATATACGTCGAATCACTAACTTACACTTTTATTTTCACAACACCGATAAACATAACCATAAGTACACACACACACACACACACACATACACACACACACACACACACACGCACGCACATAGATACACGAACGCGCGTGCGTCTGAGTCAGGTGATGACTCACATGAACGCAACAGAATGCATCACAACTCATCTTACTCGAAGTACATAACTCGTATAAAAGACCCAAAGAATAAGTAATTTCAAACAATTCAAAACTTAGCCAATGGGTGATTATTAATAATCTAAGATGAGACATTCGTCTCCAGAGAGAATGTCACAAAGAAGAAATGGAATTTCGATACATCACTTTAAAGAAAATACGATTGCTATTACTTTACAGCTTTACAAGTTCTTCCACGCGAAAAGATTTCGTTTCTGTGTTATTCCACTCCATCAAGCGAGGAAGAGAACGAGCTTTCTTGTGACCTGTTAACATAAAACATGCGGCGACGTGAGATACAGAATTTGACCGGACAAACGTCCCGAAACAAGTGACTTTGTAGCAACCGGGAAAGTTTTTTGTCCTTCGAGATTGTGGACACTTTGTAAAGTGCTCAGCAAAGAATGAAACTCTTGGCCAAAAGTTACCTGACAGTAAATCAAAACCATTTAATTCCAAGGATTATTTATGTTTAAAAACTGAATGAATTTAATAAATGCAACTCAATATGAAACATCATGAAAATTGTTCAAACTGAAATCCTTCTTGAGCGACACATTTTCCCGTTCGAGTCAATACAGAATTACAAATGATATTTATGGAATTTTGATTTACTGTCGGGTGACTTTTGGCCAACCCTGTATATAGTCATGTGTTCAGTTTCTGTCTATCAAATTCTATAAACAAGGTATAAGTCAACTCGAAGTTACGCCAAAAGTACCGCGCAGGAGAATCGAACCTTACATCATGTAGTTGCAAAGTGAACTCATTAGCATAACTTGTCCCCATGTAACATTGCAGAATTAATTAATATTCAATTTGAAACTTAAAGACTTTCTTTAAACAATATTTGAAATATTTATTGATCATAAATATGAAGATATTACATTTACATCGCATTAATAGATGACCATAAGAGGACGCTCTTATGCAGTGACTCAACCCGCTAAAAGTAGCTGCCAAATCACTCTCAAGTTACAAGAAATGACGAGATTGTAACAGCTGGAGAGCGGGGCAGCTAAAGTGTATTCCTACAGGGTGAGCTCTTGAATCTACTTTCTCCCCTTCTAGGGCACCCAAGCATAGGCTTTTACAGTTGACCCAAAAGGGTCATAAATCCTCGACCGGGATGGACTGCCTGCGTTACAGCAATTGGAACGTCTTTGATCAAAATCTCCTGAATCAAGATTGATCTTGAGCTTAACAATAAGTTGCTTCAAGTTCAATCCTAATATTGATTTGCCGTTAAACGGTAGCTTGATAGAAACTATAGAAGTCTTGAAACGGGATGGAAGTCCTGCTAGAATTAGGTAAATAACTGGAATGATTACATCAGGATTAAACATTATAAAAAAACAGCACCTGAAAGGTAACGTTTTCAAGAACGATCATTTATGTAAGATGTCTCACTAATATGACTGGCACAAGGCCAGTCATTTCGGGGAGAGGACAGGTCAATTACATTGACCCAGTGCTCAACTGGTACTCATTTGATCATTCCCGAAAAGATAAAAGATAAAATCGACTACGACGGAATTTGAACTCAGAATGTAAAGACGGACGAAATGCAGTGAAGCATTTTGCCCAGCACTCTACCGATCCCACCAGCTCGCCACGTCATATAACCCACTCTAATATTAAATAGTTGACTAAGGCGGCGTGCTGGCAGAATCATTAGCACACTGGGCGAAATGCTTAGCGATATTTCGTCTGCTATTACGTTCTGAGTTCAAATTCCGCCGAGGTCGACTTTGCCGTTTATCTTTTCGGGGTCGATAAAATAAGATATTGTTGAACACTGGGGTCGATGCAATCGACTAGTCCGCTCACTCGAAGTTGCTGGCCTTGTGCCAAAATTTGAAAAATATTGTATAGTTAACTATTTCACAAGTTTCTCTATTTAAGTGCACGACAATGTTTCAGTTTATTTCGGTCGTAGCCTCAGCAGTTCATTTCAATAATAAATGTGAAAAATAAACTATTGAACTATAGTATACGATGTTGAACTAAATCTTTTAATACGTCTTCACGTATTACGATTGTATTTCAATTTTCTTCATTCATATAGTGGCGAGAATTTTCATATTTTCAATTAATTTTGAAAGATTTCTCAAAAGAATCTGATAATATGTGACACGCTGCCACTTTTCACAGCTCACTGGCCACTTGTCTCAGTCTCAGTTTGACTCTGGTAGTAAATGCTACATAAAAGAAATAACTCTTATTGTATTTGAACATTTGACAAATGTGGAAGAAAAAAATAAACTCTTATTTTCCGTCATTGAGCACAGAAGAATATGATTGGGTTCGAAATCCCTTCATAAAATTCCATCTAATATTGGTCTGAAAATATGTGAAGAAGAGGCATTGACATCTATATCCATGATCACAGACTTAAAATAAAATATGCTGTGTTGAGTTACCTATTGATACATTTTGGGTTGCTATTATAGGAGAATACCCCTCAGTAGCAAAAAAAAAAAGCTTTATCCGATTTGATGCAGTTTTCCATATCATATTTATGTGAGTTGGGATTTTCAACCTTCAGTAACATCAAAAAAAGAAAGAGTCTCTATTGCATTGAAGAAGAAATAAGGGTTTGTCTTTCTCGAATACGTCCCAATATTGAAAACGTTTCCAAAAAAACATCAAGCGCATGTTTCTTATTGATAACCTTGCTTCATATATTGAATAAAAAGTAAGTACGTGCACTTTTTCTGTATTTTTAATTATCTATATATAACTTTACAGTTTATGCTATGCTAATATGTATAAAGTCCCTTTTGAATAAATTTTAGAATTTATGCACAAAGTCCACCAAAATATTTTGACTTCTTGTAAGGTGCGCCGTGAGTAAAAAAAAAAAGTTTGGGAACCATAGGACTAGACCCTATGACTGAAACAAGTGAAAGATAAAAGATACACAGGTCAATTATTTTATATTCATTTCTCTATATGACAGAACCGGTAAAGCGCTGGAAAAAAATGTTTTCAGAACCAATTGAATCCAATTTCCTTTTACACTATTACGCTACCAATTACACTTTTACACTACCAATTTATTTATTTATTCATTCATTTATTATCTATTTATTCTCCATCACACCCTCTCAGCCAAGGTCTAGGGCAAGCCCCCCCGACTTGTTAAGTATCAGTTAATTTCTTTGTCAAAAGTACAGTAGGTCAAGTTGTCGCGGTCTTTCCTTAATATGACATTTTTAAGTGTGGCAATGACATGCCTTGTAAAGTCACTTCCTTTTTCTATGACTTTTATATTAGCCATGTATGGGAACAAAAGTTTCTAGAAAATAATGCAAGTCAACACAGATTTTTGTAGGTACAATTACGAAGAATATTATATCACTCACAAGTCTTCTATGATTTTTCTCTCTTTCTTTCCTATCATGTTTACTTTTCTTTCACTCTCTTCTTTCTGTTTCAGTTTTGTCTTGCCCAGTCTCTCCAATCCGCCTTTTCTTTCTTTCTTTCTTTCTTTCTTTCTTTCTTTCTTTCTTTCTTTCTTTCTTTCTTTCTTTCTTTCTTTCTTTCTTTCTTTCTTTCTCTCTCTCTCTCTCTCTCTCTCTCTCTCTCTCTCTCTCTCTCTCTCTCTTTCATTTTGTTCTTTCTCTGTCTCATCTTTAATCTTCTACATTCACTTATATCATTATTACACTCGGCTGTTTCTTCAATTCATTCGTTTATTCAATTTTCGTTCTTTTCTTCTATTAAACACTCCATTCTCCAATTACTGGCCATAACTATAAATGGGCATACATGCCCATATTTATTTGTATGCACGCATGTATGTATGTATGTATGTATGTATGTATGTATGTATGTATGTATGTGTATCTATCTATCTATCTATTTATCTATCTATCTATCTATCTATCTATCTATCTATCTATCTATCTATCT
>NC_068982.1:107177646-107184146 GCF_001194135.2 Octopus bimaculoides
ACACACACACACACACACACACACACACACACACACACACACACACACACACACACACACACATATATATATATATATATGCATGTGCTATCAAACGCGTGCGTTTGTGCTTTTGTGCGTGTTTGTACGCATGTAAATATATACACATATATGTGTATATATTATAGTGTGTGTGTGTGAATGTGTACATGAGCGTGTAAAGACTGGAGATTTGTGTATAAATAAGGTTTAAAAGAAGGGGAGAGATACAGAAATGAGAAACGAATGAGGGGATGAGGGAGAGAGAGAGAGAGAGAAGATAAAAGGGATATTAGATGTAGAAGGGGTAAATACGGATGACATACATATATATATATACGTGTATACATACGTACGTGCATACATACATGCATATGTACGTACGTATATACATATATACATTTCATATATATATATATATAGTTACATATATGCCTGGCAGAGACTAATTATGATGCACCCTGTGGAGTATGTATGAGACTTATTACCGGGGGGGGGGCACACACACACACACGCACGCACACACACACACGCACACACACACGCACACACATGCACACATACATTGCACACATGCATGTTGTCACCTTCATTAATGGCTCTCTCTTTCTCTCTTTCTTTCTCTCTTTCTTTCTCTCACTTCTTGTCACATCTAATGTCACTTTCATCTCCTTACCATTTCCCATAATCCCCCATTCATTTCCTGACCCTATATATTTATACCCGTCTACTTCTCCCTTCCTCTTTTCTCAAATTCTATTTCCTCACCAGTCTCCACTTTGAACCTTGGTTTATATCATTCTTTGCCTTTATTAAACTGAACTCAACATAATGTATAGCCACTTACTACTCTATGAAAGTGGAGGCGCAATGGCCCAGTGGTTAGGGCAGCGGACTCGCGGTCATAGGATCGCGGTTTCGATTCCCAGACCGGGCGTTGTGAGTGTTTATTGAGCGAAAACACCTAAAGCTCCACGAGGCTCCGGCAGGGAATGGTGGCGAACCCTGCTGTACTCTTTGACCACAACTTTCTCTCACTCTTACTTCCTGTTTCTGTTGTGCTTGTAATTCAAAGGGCCAGCCTTGTCACACTGTGTCACGCTGAATATCTCCGAGAACTACGTTAAGGGTACACGTGTCTATGGAGTGCTCAGCCACTTGCACGTTAATTTCACGAGCAGGCTGTTCCGTTGATTGGATCAAGTGGAACCCTCGACGTCGTAAGCGACGGAGTGCCAACAACAACTCTATGAAAGGCTCTGCGTTCATATCCTACACGTTGTTAGTTCGTAACAAGTGAAGGCGTGTAGCTTAGTCATTAGGATATTCGGTTTATGATCGTGAGTTCGATTCCCGGCGGTGCATTGTGTCTCTGAGCAAGACGCTTTATTTTTCCGTTGCCCCAGTTCACTCAACAGGCAAAAATGAGCAATACCTATAATTCAAAGGGCCAGCCTGACCACATTCTGTGTCACGCTGAATCTCCTTGAGAACTGCGTTAAGGGTATGCGTGTCTGTGGAGTGCTCAGCCACTTACACGTTAATTTCACAATCGGATCAACTGGGACCCTCACCGTTGTAACCGACAGAATGCCGGTTCTTATCTAGTTTTAGTCACCACGGTTAAGGCCAGATCAGGGTGTCTCCTATAAATGTTCGTTAATAATTGTTATGTAGATGGCCTATACCGGCTAGGGAAACAGAAACTGTATCGCGGTTTCGATTCTCAGATAAATTTAATTCCTCTCTTTCAATTCATTCACATCGCTAACTTCATTAATGCATTAATGCTACATTATCGAAATTGTTCTCTCTTAAGAAGAGACTTATGATTCGTCGGAATAAACTCGTTTATGACTTTGAGGTTAAGAAGCTCACTTGAAACCATGTGATTTCGGGTTCAGTTTCATTGCACAGCACTTTGGACCAGTGTCTTCTATTATAACCCCAGGCGAGCCAATGCTTTGTGAGTGAATATGGAAGATAGAAAGAGAGTGAAGCCTATAGTATATACATGTATGTGTGTCTTTGTGTTTGTGTTTATCTTCTCACACCGCTTCACATCTGTTGTTGGTTTGTTTGTGTCACCGTAACTTAGCGGTTCGACAAAAGTCACTGATGGAATATGCATCAGATTTTTAAAAATAAGTACTGGGGTTGATCGGCTCGACTAAATCCTTCAAAGTGGTACTCAACCATGGTCGTAGTCTAACGACTGAAACAAGTAAAAGGCAAAAGAAAGATATTACTGGTATTTAGTTTATTAATGCGAAAGAAATAAGAAGCTGAACAGAGATAGTGCAAAGCAGCGGCAATGCACAGCTGTCTATTGTTAACGACAGATGAATGGATATAAGCTTCTGCATAACTGCTTGACCGACCCAATATAGCAGCTAAGCTTCCATAAGCAAATTTCCTATGGTAAGTTTTAAATGGGAACTACTACGTATTTTGGGAACAAAAGCCTAGAACAACATCTACTACTGTAAAAAACACAAAAAAAAGGATGACCATCCCTCGTAATTTTTTTTGTTTCATTCGTTTTTGTCTGTCTTTTCTTTTCTCTTTTGCTTAATGCATATGCGTGTATGTAAGTATGTGTGTATGTATGTATGCATACATGTATGTATGCATGTATGTATGCATACATGTATGTATGCATGTATGTATGTATGTGTGTGTGTATGCATGCATACATGTATGTCTGTATGTATGCATGTATGTATGTATGTATGTATGTATGTATGTAAGCATGTCTGTATGCATGTGCATGTGTGTACGTGCGTGCGTATGTACGTGTCTTTGAAAATATGCCATCATCAAAAGAAATCGCCAATCCGGTTCCAGTTCCTGTTTCACTTTAAATTATATAGAGAGGAAGAGGGCCAGCACCCCAACCTTTGCAATAGCTGCAAGACTAGTGAGGTCGATGCAGTTGATATTTAGTTTGAAGGTTTGCAAGCTGACACCGATATGAAAGTCTTGAGCATGGAGTCAGTCCCTGATGGTTTTAGTTTTGGAGATAAATGATTGAGGGATGTGTGTAGCGCACGTTTTGCGAGTGAGGGGAAAGAAAGTCGGGATGATGAAAGCAAGTGAAATGGCTGGGCTAAGATGGATTGGTTCATAGCTAGCTAATTAAGTGTAGCAGGAAATGTTTTTGCAGAACAGATTAACAGAACAGATGTTGGCTTTGAAGGAAAACTTCCCGATCAGGCGGATGTCCTTGTTTGGATGCGGACGAGATTGTTACTGCGTAACTGCCAATCCATCGCAGATATGAAAGCACTGCTACATTGTGAATCGTTGTTTAGTCCCAGGTCAATTCTGATAGAAAATACCTATTTATGTTCTTATAAAGGAAGAAAAAGAAAATGGAGATTGGGAAGTTAATAATTGTTTATTATTAACAGCAAATTAATCATCATCACTTACAGCTGTTTCAATTAATACTCAGTATATATTAAGTAAGTATTAAATTGATATGACCTGAGCATAATATCTTCAGAGGGTAAAAATATACCCTTGGATGTTTTATATGTGTTTATGGATTCATTATAGCAGACTATAAAGAATCCATAAACACAGATAAAACATTAATGCTATAATGAATTCATAAAAACATATAAAACATCCAAGGGTATATTTTTTCCCCTCAGAAGATATTATGCTCAGGTCATATAAATTTAATATTTACTTAATATTTACTGAGTATTAATTGAAACAGCTGTAAGTGATGATGATTAATTTGCTGTTGATAATAAGCAAATATTAACTTCCCAATCTCCATTTTCTTTTTCTTGAACGCGACGCATCCATTTTCAAGTACACACACACACACACACACACACACACACACACACACACACACACACACACACACACACACACACACACACACACACACACACACACACACACACACACACACACACACACACACACACACACACATACAAATACATACATATGTATTTGTATGTGTGTGTGTGTATTCTTTTTCTTTTTACTTGTTTCAGTCATTTGACTGCGACCATGCTGGAGCACAGCTTTAAAGGGTTTTTTAGTTGAAGAAATCTACCCCAGGATTTATTCTTTGTAAGCCTAGTACTTGTTCTATCGTTCTCTTTTACCGAATCGCTAAGTTACGGGGACGTAAACACACCAATATATATGACTAACTATATAAATGACTAACTACATGGTTGCTAATAACAAATTACAAATTTTTATTTAGCCTGTCGGCTAAATGCAGCATCCATGATTTTTCAATCACTTTTAACTAAATCATTAACGACCGATCGTTTCCTCGCATGTAGTGCCAGTCGATATTTGCTACTGACGAAGATCAAAGAAGCAGAATTATATTTTAGTAATGCCGGACGATTTTCATCTGCTGCTGACATATTTCTCTATATGATAACGCTATACGTTCTTAAGAGACATGCTTTCTCGATGCAAGTACTAGTTTTGTAGGTTTTCAATAATACATTTGTATTAAGTTTGATACACAGACTGCTTTTGTCCAATGTGTTATTTCTTTTTTAAAGATGGTAGCTAGTGTATGAGGATATGAGGGAAATTTGGTTGTTATTTCTGATAAGTCGACCGACTGCATTGAGGTTTCTCTGTTCTCTAGTAATATGGTTCGTTCTTATGCTTTGTAAACGGTCTACAACGAATTAGAGTATTTTTTAGCGTCGCAAAGGAAAACTAGCATTCAAGGCATTTCCTTTCTTTGTAGTCTTATGAAGATCATAAACGTCACAAGATTCCTATTATTTTAGAACTGAATACATTGCGACTCCATACGAATCAATATTTAGATAGGAAATTCTTAAACCACACAATCTACCACCCACTTTCAATATCCTGCTAAAGTTTCTTTGCGCTGCTGACGTCGTAGAGAAATGCAAAAATACAACCAGTTCCTACTTCCGGTTTCCTATATCTTTGTAAGAAAGAGCATTATATTACACATATACTTAAAAGCAGAGTATGCCGAGGAAACACACTCCCTTCATGTCAAACATTTTCCAAACAAATGAATAGAAATAAGTGAAAAAAGGAACAGTCTGTTCTAACATACAGCTGTGTGGTTTTGGGTCAAGAAGTCAATGAATAATATAGTGATAACGTCACCCACACCCAGTCTATCTATCTATCTATCTATCTATCTATCTATCTATCTATCTATCTATCTATCTATCCGTCTGTCTGTCTGTGTTTGTGCGTCTATCTATCTATCTATCTATCTATCTATCTATCTATCTATCTATCTGTCTATCTGTCTGTCTGTCTGTCTGTCTGTCTGTATGTGTTTGTGCGTCTATCTATCTATCTATCTATCTATCTATCTATCTATCTATCTATCTATCTATCTATCTATCTATCTATCAAACTATCTAAACAAAACTTAATGAAACGGCCACTTAAGAAACAGTAGAAAAATGTTTAAGGCCCATAGTTAAGAAATTAGAAGAGGTACTTAGAACTGGCATCGCATCCAACGTACTGGCGGCAAGGTTGGCTCTCGACCAACACTTCAACGCCAAACACGAAGGATGCGTTGTCAAAGCTAGGATGCGTGCTCTGAGGAACGAAGGAGTTGGAGCCGCCCAAGAGGCCCGAGTGGCAGAGGCGCAACGAGGCAACAAAGCCACTTTTAGGTCTCTGACAGATGAGCAGGGGCGCGAACTACTCGAGCCTGAAAGGATGCGTGAGGCCTTTCAACAACAATTTGCCCGACTGTTCGGGACAACTGGTGGGTCAGAACGCAGAGTGGACTTTAGTGCCTACCTGCATAGCCTGCCACGACTCTCAGCAAGAGAGGCGGAGTGTTGTGAAAGACCCATTACAGCCGCGGACGTACGGGATGCGATGGCTGGCTGCGCGGGAGACAAGTCACCAGGCGTGGCTGGTCTGCCCTACGGACTTTATTGTCACATGCCAGATTTGTTTGGAGGCGCCTTGGCAGCTGTCTACTGCAACTGGCAGCAAACAGGAGTAACCCCGTTTCTGTAAAGCGAGGAGCGGTGGCACTGCTAAAGAAAGATCCAAACAAGGGGAACGTCATAGATAACTTCAGGTTCATCAATCTGCTCAATGCAGATTTGAAGATTTTGGCTAATGTGTTAGCCGAGAGGTTGGCGCTTGTCATCGAGAAACTGGTCAACAAGGTGCAAATGTGCGCCGTGTATGGTAGGCGTATCCATGACAACTTCCATCTGATGCGCTACATCATAGACAGGGTAGTTAAGGAATCTGGCATGGGTGGGGCGCTGATCAATTTGGATCAATCAAAAGCTTTTGATAGAGTAGACCATCACTACTTGGAGGCTGTCCTTAGAGCGGCTGGTTTCGGTTCCGTCTTCTGCGGTTGGATCGCTGCTCTATACAGCGGCATCTGCTCGGTAGTTCGCGTAAATGGTCATCTGTCCAGACCATTTAACATCACGCATTCGGTTCGTCAAGGATGCCCC
>NC_068982.1:107184538-107185790 GCF_001194135.2 Octopus bimaculoides
AAAAAATTAACCGGGAAAAGTCAGTGGGCTTACGGCTCGGCACCTGGAGAAGCAAGCCCATGTCGTCGAACAGCGTCTCCATCGTGGGACGCTGGATCGACGGACCGGTTAAATTGCCCGGAGTTTGGTTCGGCCCGGACCTCCAATTGGAGAAGAACTGGGACGAGATAACGAGTAGGGTGGCCACTCTCACCCAGCAATGGGCCCAGAGGAAGCTATCCCTAAAAGGTCGGGTGGAGGTGGCGAACGCGTACATCACATCCGTCATCGATTACCATCTGAACGTCGTGCCTTGTCCCGACTCTACCATCACCAAACTGGAACGCATACTCTTCCGCTTTTTGTGGAAGGGAAGCGTTCCTATGGTTAGGCGATCCATTTGCTGTCAACACACGCTAAATGGAGGGCTGGGCATGTGGTTGATGATGTGCAGACATGCGCTGAGACTGCGACATCTCTGCTGCTTCATAGACGACGGTGAACAGGTGTGGTCGCCGTTTGTGCGGCGCGTTTTCCCGCAGCTCATCTCTTTGGCTGAACTGCAGTCGTGGATCAAACAGAGACCGAGACTAGGCGAATTGCACCGCGAGTGCCACCTTGCTCTAAAGCATTTCTGCCGTCCGGGACCAAACTTGTGTAACTTCAGTTCCACAAAGGCGTTTTATAGAGGATTAGTGGAGGAGAGAGGTGCGACGACGTTCTTGGGCAGAATATGGGCGTCGACGGGGAACATCTGACCCACCTGTTCAGGACAACTTTCGGGACCTATGGACAATCACCAGAGATCCCTAGTCTGGCAGTGCTATCGAGAAGCATTGCCCGTTCGGGATAAGCTCTACAGGCACTGTTCGAGACACATCGGACCAACTTGCTCGAGATGAAGTCAGAGCGACGAAACCGTTCTGCACGCACTCGTGCAGTGTCCAACCATTTCTGACCTGTGGGCTTATGCCGAACGGCTGCTGTCACGTGTGGGACGAATTCGGTTGTTGACCAAGTCTATCGTGAAAATTGCTCCGCCACCTGTCCTTAACCGGGAAGGCAAGGCAGTCTTTATCGTACTAGTGGCCACGGTGAAAGAATGCGTGTGGTAGGCTCGAGCGAAAGGTTTAGAGACAAACACTTTCCTCTCTGGTGGTCAATCGCTCATCAACTTTTTCAAGTACCACTTGAAAAGGAAGGTGAGAATAGAGAGGCCAGTTTTGTCTCGTGAAAGTTTACATAAAAAGGTGGGTAAATGTAACAAAGAAGG
>NC_068982.1:107186155-107196252 GCF_001194135.2 Octopus bimaculoides
TGTGTGGCTAATAAAGAAACTTATCTGTCTATCTATCCGTCTGTCTGTGCTCGTGCGCCTATCTATCTATCTATCTATCTATCTATCTATCTATCTATCTATCTATCTATCTATCTATCTATCTACCTACCTATCTATCTATCTATCTATCTATCTCTATCTATCTATCTATGCATGCGTGTACGTCTATTATGCTTACTCTGATTGTATGTGTGTGCGCGCCCGCACTTACACATTCCATCCTGTGTATCGACAGTTTATCTGGCTTAGTTTATCCGTCGTCAAATTTCTCAGATGGTGTCCACAAGGACACGAGACAAATTTAATAAACAGGGGTTTTCTACTAGCAATGGAAACCAGTTAGCTGACTCAGCTTGCAGAGAGTCTGCAACCTAACACTACACAACGGCTACTACTGTCTTGGATAGATATTCCGATAAATCCCTGTATTTTCCCACGTACCTCTACACTGAGGTTACTGTCACCCTTTTCTGTGATAAGCCTAAAGGGGTGGAGATACGTCACATGGCATATAATAGGGCATAAGCGCCCCCCCTAGAAGTCTTGTAATGACTTTTCTGTTATATCTCTTCAGATCACCTCATTGGAATGTCACCTCTCCTGTCGTTCAGTAGAGTCATGTGTTATTCTATTATTTATATTGTAATTGTTGTTGTTGAAGTAGAAATGGAGGGAATAGGGGCGATGATGAGTGATGCTGCCTTTGTTTGCTCTTGTGCTGTTTCCATTTTTTTGTTGTTGCTGTTGTTCTCTTCTAATTGTTATTTTCTTGCTATTTTAAAATAACAAGAAAAATTGTTCATTTTGTTCTCTGTCATTCACTACACTTTTCATTATTGTTACCATTATATTCGATTCAGCAGCTACTGTCATTGTTTCTTTGTTCAGGCTGTTTCATACCCACTCATACCAAGGTCAGCTTTGCTTCGCATCCTCTCGGGGCGGAGTCCTTAAAATAAAGGCGCAGGAGTCGATTTTAATCAAGTAAACTCCCCTCCTTAGTTTCTGGCCCTGTCCCAAAATTTGAAACCGTCATCATCATCATCATAATCATCATCATCATCATCATCATCATCCTCCTCCTCATCATCATCAGCAACAGCAGCGAGCTTGCAGAATTGTCAGGACACCGGGCAAAATGCTTAACGGTATTTCGTCTGCCGCTACGTTCTGAGTTCAAATTCTGCCGAGGTCGACTTTGCCTTTCATCCATTCGGAGTTGATAAATTAAGTACCAGTGAAACACTGGGGTAGATGTAATCGACTAAATTTCAGGCCTTGTGCCTTTAGTAGATAGGATTATTATTATAATTGAGTGAGAGAGCAATACATGCAATCAAATTGGCACTGGGGTACAAATATACGAAACCCAGTATACTCATCATTACTACCCGTCAGTTGTTTGACCTTAAACAGTAGAGCAAGTCTTTTAGTGGCTGACGATATGCGCATTTCTGATCACGAGCAGAAGTAGTGGGAGAGCATCATAGTCATGTGTTGAGGGGAATTCTTTGGAGTTTGGATGATTCACCTCTGGAAACATGGGTGTTCATTCAACATCCTTAAACAACCTTTATTCAGGGACCTTTTGAGCGGGATGGGCTACTCAACATGAAGAAACTTCTAACTGGGCCACACCTGCAAGGTCGTGCGCTGATTATCTTGATACGAGATCACCATGTCGCCCACATATGGTTGTGGTGCATGTACCTGGTGTACCCTTATCAGACGGGTAGTCATAATGGGTATACTGAGCTTCGTATATTTTACCCCAGTGTCAATGTGATGGTATGTACTGGTCTCTCACTTAATAATAATAATAATAATAATAATAATTATTATTATTATTATTATTGCTTCAAATTTTTACCACAAGGGCAACTTGATGGAGGTGATTAAGTCGATTACATCTACCCCAGTTCGTAACTGGTACTTATTTAATCAACCCCAAAAGGATCAAAGCTAATGTCAAACCTCGGCGGAATTTGAACTCAGAACATAGCAACGGGTGAAGTACCGCTAAGCATTTCGCCCGGCGCACTAGCGATTCTGCCAGTTCGCCGCCTTAATAGCAACAACAACAACAACAACAACAACAACAACAACAACAACAACAACAACAACAACAATAATAATAATAATAATAATAATAATGATCTCTTCTGTATTTGCCATGAAGTCGAGAGATGCGGAAACACTGCGAGAACAAATTGCAAAAATGGCACGAGAGTTTAGTGTCGAGAAGTTGATATCACAAGCAGGCTGGATTCGAATATGAGGAAATCTATTGTGATGATCATGCTGTCGCATACTTCTTTTGACCGGGAAATGCGGGCAGTTTTCCTCTGTTTGGTGATTATGACAAAAAAGACCGTATGGGGGACAAGGCTAAAAGAAACTGAGGACTGACGCTTTTCTTCTTTTGTCAAGGCCTTATCAACTTCAAGTTCCACGCAAATAATGAGCAGCTGTTATTCAGTAAATATACTGAAGAGGAAGAGTGGTGCTGATTGGAGAGAATAGTTCGGATTAATAGGTTCACACTCAGCATGTGCCGCTAGGTTAGGGAAAGGTAGTTAGAGTAATCCTTGGATATATGGGGTTCATTTATTGACCCTAAATATATGTATATATTTTAAAATGTTCTCTTGTTCGATTCAATATCTCCTCTTAGCAATTGTTTAAAATCTGTTCTTGCAATCTTCCCTTGTCTGTCATCCTTGAGTCAAATGAAGAAACGATCGTGATCATCAACATCATCATCATTATTGTCACCACCACCACCACCACCACCACCACCAACAACAACAACAACAACACCACCACCACCACTACCACTACCACTACCACTGACGCTGCCATCACCAGTACCATCGCCACCACCACAAGCGCCACACATTGCCATGACTACCACCACTACAACCATTACGACGATGACGACGACGACCACCACCACCACCACCATCACCACAGCCATCGTCACAGCCACCATCACTGATACTGATGTCTACGCCGTCACCGCCACCACCGTCGTCTTCATCATTACCATTGTTGCTAAAAAAAGACATTGATTGTAAAACAAAATCGAAAAAATAAAAACACTATATCAACTTCACTCTTTCTTATTACTGACGACGACTAAAAGCAAATATCTCATTACTCACAAAAAAATTTAAAAACCAAAGAATGAAAGAAAAATATCCTTCCCTGATACTAGTTATCAGAAGAAAAGAACTTCGGCAAACAACTGGGGGTTTGAAATATCCGTTCTATAGGTTAGCAGCTGCATCCCCATCGGCATATGTGTGTGTTCATATGGATTTATTAAAAGAAATTTTCATGTAAACTGAATGTACTAAATGAAATCTTCGTGCATGTATGTATGTATGTATGTATGTATGTATGTCATTATTCAGTTTATTTCAAGATTTTTTGCCAATAGAGAAAGAACCGGTTTCTAACCAAGATCCAAGGTTCCTTCATTGGAATTTCAACATCAACAACAGTATTTTTGTTTGTATGTATGTATGTATGTATGTATGTACGTGCAGATTTGTTTGTTTTATGTATGTATTCTCATGCATATAGTTGCATATCTAGACATGCTCATATATATTTAAATGATAAACTTCTGGAAAGTTTTACAGATTTTTACAGTTCCAGTGATGGATTGGACCTGTAGTCTTCTAATTAGCTTTCTCCTTTCTGGTTTTGAGAAGCCTAATTTCTCAAGATTGGTATTTAGGCAGTGTGTTACACATCCCAGTGCCCCAATAATTACAGGTATAAACCTGAACTAGTAATCTGGATAGAGTAACTGCAGATTTATGCAGTTCAGCATAGATGTTCTCTTTTTCACTGATCTTCAGCTTTATGTTAACATCTGCTGGGCAGCTAATTTCCACAACTGTGCACAGTTTCTCTTCTCTATCCCAAATCATTATATCAGGTCTGTTGTGATTAGATTTTACTGAGGTCTTCACTGGTACATTCCACCAATATTTCTTTTTCATTATGAGTGGCTATGGCTTCTACCATATTGTGGGCCTTATTTCTTTGTCCTCGGGATTATCCTTTCATGAGATTTCATTATAGAGTGTCCTGTCCTAGCTACAACGTCATGTCTCATCGCTAGATAATACCGTGATGACATTTTCGGACAACTGCTTATGATATGGGTGATGTCTTCAGTGTGAACTCCACAAAGTCTGCATCGGTTGTCACATTTTTCTGTTTTTCTTGCATCTCTATCCGTTTTGTCCATCAGGTACTTGGTTGATATTTCCTGTTCCCGGATTGCAAACGCATACCCTTCAAAGTGAAAGGCAGTAATCTGGCTATTCGTCCATGATAGACTGCTTTGATGATCGATGTTACTATCATCACGGAGCTTTCTACTAACATATCCATGCATAGTCTTCTGCTCATACAGGCTTATTCTTTCATCTGCTGATACGTTGCAGTAGAGTCGCGCAACTTCTTTGGGCATGTATTCTAGGTTTTCAGATAAAGAGTGTTGCTCAAGGAGCTGCCTTCCAAGTCTTATGATGTTATCAGCCTCACGTATGCAAACTTGGTCAAGGGATGCACTTCGACGCTTGGTAGTTAATGTATGTATGTATGTATGTCATTATTCAGTTTTATTTCAAGATTTCTTGTCAATAGAGAAAGAGTCGGTTTCTAACCTAGATCCAAGGCTCTTTCATTGGAATTTCAATATCAACAGGGTGTGAATGAATGTATGTATGTATGTATGTATGTATGTATGTATGTATGTATGTGTTTGCACAGCATAAAATGCTAGGTTATTTTGTACAATCTAACACCATATTTTCCTTATTATGGTTAGTTTCGACGCAAAACAGCATAACGGGATCAGATTTACTAAGAGTGAAAATGAAACTGTGGATGTGAAGTGAATGGTATGTAACATTCTGTGGTTTATGCCGCTCCACTGCCCTCAATAAATTATTCCTTAGATCGGTACAATGATACTCTCGTAAAATTTATAGCTGGTTTAATTGACTTCAGTACATTGGTAATGATTATTTTATTATCCCTAACTGGGTTTGAACTGAGAACACACACACACTCACACACATATAAAAAAAAAATTTTTTAAAACAGATCTGAATACATGTCAAATGGTAGACTGGAGGTGTTGATCTAATGGGCATCCTTCGACTTTTTCTATCTGAAGTCTTTTTAACCTAATGTTTATACGCTATTATTTGCAGCTTTATTTGCTTCGAAATTTCACCGATCCTAAAAGCTAAATGTTTCTTTTTATGACTTACTCAGAGAGAAAAAAGCAGCGGTCTTATCCTTTATTTGCAAGACTTACGATACTAGTCGACAGAAAGGGAGGACATGGGTTATCTTCTGACTGTAGTTCTTGTCTGAGTGCTCGCAAAAGCATATAAGAGCCCAGTGGTAGTGTTAAACTGAGCTACAGATTATGTCTACCATCCGAAATAAATCTAAAACATAACACAAAATCTGCCACCTAAACTTTAATTTTATATGAAGATTTTCACATCGAGTATTATCTCCGGCAAATTTAGTCATTCCCGGTATTTCTATTTATAACAATTAAGTGGTCATGAGTATTGTTCTACAAGTGTCACATGGAAGGTTGCTACAATACTTCAGCAATTACATAGAAATGCTCATTTTAAGGATTAAGTATTAAAAACTTGTAAGTTATTGTTGTTGGAGGTGACACAGATTATTTTACATTTTCTACTTTGCTCATTTTATTATTTGTAGCGGTTTCAAGGCGGCGAGGTAGCAGATTCGTTAGCACACCGGGCAAAATGCTTAGCGGCATTTCGTCCGTCATTACGTTTTGAGTTCAAATTCCGCCGAAGTCGACTTTGCCTTTCATCCTGTCGAGGTCGATGAAATAAGTACCAGTTACGCACTGGGTCGATGTAATCGACTAGTCCCCTGCCTCCAAATTTCAGGCCTTGTGCTTTCAGTAGAAACGATTATCTGTAGCGGTTTCATTTTAATTATTTATTGTCAGGGGCTACACACGGTGACTAATTCCTGACATAAGTACACAACCTTACATTTTTGGGAAGCAATATATTGGATTGAGTCAAATTCATTATTTCAATAGTACATATATAGTCGACAGCGGAATGGAGATAAGGAAAAGATGAGCTCAACGGGTTTGAACTTGGGATGTAAAGAAACATAATCAATTAACAATTTGTTCACTGCTCTACCAATTTTTGCATTTATAGTATTTATGACCGCACACAGTAATTAGATCTTATATTATCTGATTTTAATTAACAAAACATCATGCCCCCCCCCCCCCAAGAGAAAATTTGTTACTTTTATTCGATTTTACTGTCCAAAGTCACGCAAACCTGATATTAGTGGTGGCTTTCATCACAGCTAGATGAAAAAAAGTAATTAAGTAATTTAATTAAAGCCTCCATAGTATTGGTTTAAAATTGTGGCACATGGTCTGCAATTTTGGGGGAGAGGTTAGTCGATTACATCGAGCCCAGTGCTCAAGTGGTACTTATTTTATCGATCTCGAAAGGATAAAAGGCAAAGTCGACCTCGGCGGAATTTGAACTCATAAAAATACTTGTATAGTATTAAACAGTATAAAGTGATGAATTGCAAAAACAGTCGTGAATTTGAATAAAACGCAGAATAGAATCAATGATTGCTCTGGGTTCTGAGTTCAATCACTTGTAGGTCGGTATAACCTTTCGTTATCTCGAAATTTATTCAGACAATTCGTCTACATAAATTAGTTTTAATAGATAATATTCAAGCCTAACAAATTTGTCGCTTTAGGCCATTTTCTAGAAATCTTTATGAAAATAAGTTCGAATGATTTCGCACACTTGTGTCTCTGAAACTGTACGCTTTCAATTATTTCTGTGTACATTCTCTCTCCTCCCCCTCCCTCTCTCTCTCGCTCTCTCTTTCTCTCTAAATTCTATTCCAGATTACAAATATTTCAATTTGTAACATGCAACCTGTAGAATCAATTACTTAAAAAAATGAAGAAAACTATAAAGCTTATACTTCCAAGTTTTATTAGTTTTATTCTTTTTTAAATCCGTTCTTTTTCCTCTTTACATGGAAAATTTCCATCACAAATGTAAAGAAATCTATTTACTAACATCAGTAAAGATGTACGAAACTGTTTCCAAATAGTTGTATTGTCGGTCATTCAAGTTAGCGTTAATAAAATAAATTCTATGTTATTAAATTCTCTAATGGAAAATAAGAAATCATATTAATAAAATGTAGTGTAATAGGCGGGTCAGCTTTGCCAAGCTTATTACTCTGAATGAGTCAGGTTGACCTAAGCCCAGAAATCGTAGAAAACTGAGTCACAGACGCCTCTAGCCGGGAGCTTACCACCAAGCTTATTGCACTCTCATAGATCAAATTTACGGATCTATTAAATCGATAGTTATTGATTTTAAGCATAAACATACATGCTCAGGCATACAGAGGAAGGTTTTCTGCATTTTACTTATCTATTTATATTAATGCAAGTAAAGGAGAAGTCTAGAACCGGAAATTCGGTCCAGGTGGCAAACTTGGCTGACTAGAAACCTTTCTCTTTTCCTCAATACTGACTTTTGCAATTGTTGTTAATTTTAATCGTATTAGTAATTAAAGATAATCCTTAATTACACGTACACACATGCTGATACATATATATTCATATATGTATGTATGTATATATATATATATATATATATATATATATATAGAGAGAGAGAGAGAGAGAGAGAGAGGTTATGAGAGATACTGGTGTCAATAAGACACAAAGGTGTCAGATAATGCTGAGTAAGTGCTATGAACTCCAGTTAAGCTCCAGGTTCGGTGATTATGCGAATGAGGAGTCCAACGTAGGTCATATATCAGCATGCGTATATATAAAAAAAATTTTCAGAAGGAGATAAAAATCCAAGGCTGTGAAAGATTTTAGAACATTTATAAATAGAAGGTCTTACAGCTGTTTCCGGGATATATAAAATATCCCGGAAACAGCTGTAAGACCTATTTATAAATGTTCTAAATTCTTTCACAGCCTTGGATTTTTATCTCATTCTGAAAATTTATATATATAAACGAAAAATAATTCGTAACATATCATAGAACAGGAATTAATTCATGTTATAAAATAAATAACATTAAATTTATTAGCACAAGGTTGAACGCAAATACATGCTCAAGGTTTCAAACAAATCAAGTAGATTAATAGAAAAGGTACTCATATGAGAGGACAAAATAAATGGTATTCCGCCCCACAAATGTCAAATTTCTCTTTTTCCCTACAGCATAGGAATTTATTCAAATAACCAACTTCATTGCATAATTTCTCGTGACGTTACCATCATCTCCTAGTCTGGATATATCTGTCTATATCTATCAATGATTTAGTTCTAATTAACTATAAATAATTACCATGCGGTAAGTAGCGCCCACTGTTGAAAGCAGTGGGAGCAATGTATACGTAAAGCTGCAAGCGTTGCTAATGTTACATCCTCTCATGGACACGAAAAGGGCAATGAGTAACTTAACTTTTGGAGCACGCATTTTCAGCGTCTGCCGATTCACTCGCTTGGTTTTGTCATTGAGTCTACACAAAGCCTCCCATTAATGGTCAAGGAAGAAGGAGCAAGTGACATGGAGAGAGAGAGAATAAAGAGTTAGAGAGAGAGAGAAAGAGTAAGAGGGAGGGACAGAGAGAGAAAGAGTAAGAGAGAGAGAGAGAGAGATGGGGAGTGTCAATGAGGGAGCCTTATATCGACTCACGACCAGCTAGAAATATCAACTTAAATGTCTCTGAAATCAAGTCCTACTGTCTTACAAAAGAAAGAAATATTCGAAAATGTGGCCCTAGATACACCACGTTTAAAAAAGAGAACAAGATAGGATCTTCACGATAGGAATATCGTTGACTTGTTTAACCACGGCTGGCATGCAGTTAAACAAAACCAGCACCGCTAACAATGACAACAACGACTACCACAACAGCAACAAATTAACGCACGACTCTTTAACAAAAATACAGTATGAAGAGAAAATTATATGAAGTAACGAAAGCCAATTAACATATAGAGGCAGGTCTAAGAGACAGATTAATACTGCACACTGCTGATGAGAGCCATTGCGCTGAGACAAAGACTTTCCTGGTGAACCTCCAGTTCTCCATTTGCGAGTGTTCATAGTCAACATTAATGTGCTAAACCCTCTCTCTCTCTTCCTCTCTATCTCCCTTTCTCCCCCTCTCTCTTTCTCACACACGCACTATCGCTCAATACATCTGAGTATCAAATTTATTTTTGATAGCGAGAGCATTGACCATCACTTAGAAGTTTCATTATTGTTAGCTTTGTCGGACTGATACATACATACATACATACATACATACATACATACATACATACATACATACATGCATACATACATACATACATGCATACATGCATACACACATACATACATACATACATACATACATACATACATACATACATACATACATACATACGTATGTCATTGGAAGCTAAAACTTTGCAAATCCTTACACTGAATTTCTAGTTTCCAGCATTTGGTCGAATATTTAATTGTCTGAAGATCGTAAAGAAGAAAATCAGAAATGATTTCTGAAATTTCAGCTTACAATACATTATATTTTATTACTCTACTTTCCGTGTTGTGTGTTCTCTTTCTTTCATATTGTTTTCACGTAAGTGTTCACACACAACATCTGGTGATTGTATGTGTATGTGTGTGTTTATGTATATTTTTTTTTGTATGTGTGTGCCCGCATTCGTCATGCATGTGAGTGTCTGTATGTGTGTGGGGATTTGTGTGTTTGTGCGCGTTTGTGCGTTAATGCGGGTAGTATTTATATGTATTCGTGTGCGCGTGTGATATTATCTTAACTCCCACCGATTTTCGTAATTAACTTCTGATATTTACAACCTGCTAAGGTTAGAGCAAAGCTGGGTTTGGGTTTGAGTGAATTACGGTTAGGATAGGGACTAATATTAAGAGTGGATTAGAATTGGGACTAACTG
>NC_068982.1:107196482-107198035 GCF_001194135.2 Octopus bimaculoides
ACATACACACATACATACATACATACATACATACTTAAAAACATATATACATATATTCATAGTCATACATACATACATACATACATACATACATACATACATACATACATACGACGGACACCCACATAGTTTCCTTTCGCGAAATACATTCACAAGGCTCGGGGCTATTGCCCAAGACGCCATGCAGTGAGACTAAGCTCAAAGCATGGTGATTTAAACTCCTATTAATTATTATTATTATTATCATTGAGTGAGAGAGCAGTGCATGCCATCAAAGTGACACTGGGGTAAGATATACAAAGCCCAATATACCCATCATGACTACCCGTCTGATAAGGGTACACCAGGCACATGCATCACAACCATATGTGCATGACGTGGTGATCTCATATCAAGATAAACAGAGCATGACCTCGCAGGTGGGGCCCGGTTAGAATTTTTTTCAGGTTGAGTAGCCCATCCCACTCAAAAAGTCCCTGGATAAGGTTTGTTTAAGGATGTTGAGCAAAACACCCATGTTTCCAAAGGTGAATTATTCAAACTCCAAAGAACTCCTCTCAACACATGGCTATGATACTCCCCCATTATTATTATTATTATTATTATTATTATTATTATTATTATTATTATTATTATTATTATTATCATTATTATTATTATTATTATTATTATTATTATTATTATTATTATTATTATTATTATTATTATTATTATTATTCAGTAGTCTTATTACCGAGCGCATTTCTGTGTGCCTTGGGTATGTGCTATGGTTTGTTGTGGTGCTCTTATTTTTACTGTATTGAAAGTGTTTTACGTAGGATGTGTGCAGTGCCTAGTAGTGCTATTTTCTGTATGTTATATATACTTGTTATTCCTGATGTTTCTGTTATGAAATTGTCTGAATATTTTTTTATCATACCTAATGCGCCTAGTATGATAGGAATTGTTTTTGTTTTTAGACTCCACTTTCTATGTATCTTTATTTCCAGATCTTTGTATTTTAAAAGTTTCTCCGTTTCTTCTAGAGAAACATTGTAATCTGTTGGTATTGATACATCGATTAGAAAGCCTTTTTTTTCTTGGTGATCTCTGACAACTATATCCAGCATATTGGCCTTAATTTCTCTATCTTTGTGTACTGGCATTATTATTATGGTATAGGTAGATGAGACGGGCATCGGCTATGACACGTTTCAGGGACTCCGAGATGAGTGAAAGGAAGAGAACAAGTAATCCTCTTGCAATCGAGTAGACTTCGCTAAAAGCATTAAATTAGACTGGCTGGCTAATTTAAGCCTATAATCCAAGAACAGAAACGGTCATTCCTATTGACTTCCACTCTAAATGTTTCTAATAAGACTTCCACTGATAAATTTCACTAATGAAGTTTTAATTGATCCACAGTTATACTGGCAGAAACTTGTCCAGCGTGCGGTCCAAATGAACACTATTTATACCATTAATCCTTGAAATCGACGGTTCTCAAACTGGCAAATACCAGCCCAACATACCGCCCAACTCCACCCCACTCCACCCACTCCACCCCACTCCAC
>NC_068982.1:107198554-107199616 GCF_001194135.2 Octopus bimaculoides
AGCCGCTAAGTTACGGTTGTCAAGCGGTAGGAAGGCGGGGGGGGGGACTATTACAGACACTGAGACATTCAAACATGCATTATATATATATATATATTCTTTTATTCTTTTACTTGTTTCAGTCATTTCACTGCGGCCATGCTGGAGCACCGACTTAAAGGGTTTTAGTCGAAGAAATCGACCCCGAGAATAATTCTTTGTAAGCCTACTACTTATTCTATCGATCTCTTTTACCGAACCGCTAGGTTACGGAGACATAGACACACCAGCATCGGTTGTCGAGCAATGGCGTTGGGGGTACAAACAAACACACACACACACACACAAATACGAATACAAATGCATATATATATATATATATACGACAGGCTTCTTTCAGTTTCCATCTACCAAATCCACTCACGAAGCTTTGGTAGACTCGAGGCTATAGTAGAAGACATTTGCCCAAAGTGCGACGCAGTGGGACTGAACCTGGAACCATGTGTTTGAGAAACAAGCTTCTTACCACACAGCCACGCTTGCACCATGTAAACTTAATTAAACACGACAGTTTGTCCACCTCACTTTCGATCCTTAGAGGCCTATTTCCCTATCAGAAGCACTACTCTAGACTCAAACTTCCTCTTTTTCACTCTTCACTAAAATGAACAAATAACTAAATAAATTAATAAAATATAACAATGTTACTGTAATCTGTTATATCTAGTAATAGTTTTTTTGCAGGAAAAATTAACAAATAAAATATGCATAACAAAAAATTATTTGAAAAAATTTAAAATAAAAGCATTCCAATCAAAATATTAAGTGTGTTTTAGATAGATAGATAGATAGATAGATAGATAGATAGATAGATAGATAGATAGATAAATAGATAGTGGGACTGTTTATTCTTTCCATCTTCAACTGAGGCTTATGATGTTCAGTATCAGGATTTGATGAAAATATACATACACACACACACTCAGACTTGTATGTAAATATGTATGTATGTATGTATGTATGTATGTATGTATCTATCTATCTATCTATCACGCTCTCTTTCTTTATATATATGTATATATA
>NC_068982.1:107199864-107202017 GCF_001194135.2 Octopus bimaculoides
AGAGAGAGAGAGAGAGAAAGAGAGAGATGCGCGCGTCCCATTCCTTTCCACTTAGATTTGTGTTGATGCATAACAAAAAAAAAAAAAATCAAAAATACTGTGGAATAATAAAAGTAAATGCTATATCATACAAATATCATACTATAAATACTATATTATTGCTAAAATTACTTGAAAGTCTATTTATAGCCCTACTCTTTAAAATCTCATTCAGATAACACCGTAAGTAAGCTGTAATTATAAACACTAAGTATATAGCATTATATACAGAATATAATTGTTCTTATAACACATAACATAAAATTCCATGTGTGAATATCAATATTCTTAAGAGAATTCTAAAGAGCCTGGTGCTTCTGAAAATAAACCAATATTCTGAAGAGAACTGTAGAGTGCGTATTAAGTAGATGTAATCTCTTGGCAATCCAAGGCCTCAACTCGGTATCGATTCTCGGTGGTTAGCATTCATGTAGTTATGTCACTGATATTATTTAGAAAGTTATAAGCGTCACACACGTTCTTATTTGCCCATAGTTGTAGGTCCGAAGCCTTGTGGTTATGTAAGAAATCGATACTCAACGGAAATCTATAGATTCTGATATCAAATTCGAAAACGAAATTCGATAAAAGATACACACTGATCTGCATCATGCAACATCAAATTTTGTACAGACCTTTATATTTTTATATGAAATTCTATTTTTATATCTGAACATATATGAAATACACATAGTATATTATTCTCTACCGATTTAGAGATATTAATACTAAAAATTTATATGACTTGAGTATATAAATTTATTTACACAGTTATATAATTTAATACGATTTTCCGTAGAGATCTATATTGTTTAATATGAAATTTTATCCGTACACCATGGTAAATAAAACGAAAGATAGTGGACGCTCAAAATTCTTATTCTAACTCTTTAATATTTAATGCTTCAGTCTGTCAGCCATAGAGTATAACCACGGCAGTTGTTAGCTGCACTTTGCTGGGGGGGGGGGAGGTAGGTGCACATTCCACTTCATAATATCCTAGTGCTGATGAAGCCAGGAAAAAGAAATTGTTATAATGCAAACAGAACGTCTTTGTTTGGACGCTGTATTATAGCGAGAATTCTTTCTACATAGCTTACATGTATCTCGGAATCGCTAGTGTGTACGTGTCCCACGTACTACATAACAGCCTTGTGTACAGGTGCAATATTAGATAAGAGTTTAGCAGCACATTAGAACATATATTGCAGCAGCTTGCACAGGTAATTTCTGCGCAAATCAATCTCATCTATAGACAAGTAGACTACTACAGAATAGCATTACTATTATTGATATATTAATGTGTATCTCAATATAACCACATAAACATAGATAGATATGAACAAAACAAAAAAGAAAAGAAAAGAAAAGAAAAAGAGAAGAAACGAAAAGAACGAAAGAAACAAAGAAACAAAGAAACCAAGATAATTTGTATCGTCTGCTAGAAATTAAAAATTATAAACGCAAGAGATCGTTTTGGAAAGTGGTGGTGGTGGTGGTGGTGGTGACGGGAATGAATGAGTGTTACGACAAAAAGTGAAAAGGCAAATTAATAGCACATTTCAACTGAATAAATGTAGCAGTAAACTATCTTTAACAAATTATCCCCTTAAAAATAAACGAAGTAAGAAAAATGTTTTTCGATTTTACTCTCCTATGTAAGTTTAGAAAACATAAACGATAACTACAGATACGAACATGCGTACACATATATAGGAAAAAGGAAAAACAAAACAAAACAAATGTAATATTTACCTTAAAAAGCACACCAACAATGGCTTTGTTGTCTATTTTAGAAGGATTAAAATCTTGGACGTTCAAAGCTCCGATACGCGGGAATGTAGCGTAGGATAGAGGGACAATAGTCAGTAATAAAAGACATTTGAGAAATTGGTTATCAGTGGGCATGTTGCGTGTATTAGATGACGGCTAAGCTGAAAGTACAGACTCATACAGTCTGAATGTGCAATATATAAGGCGGGATTCTACTTGAGCATAAGCCAATAGGAAAGTGGATAGGGGTTTATGATTTATTTTTAGTGTGTATGTGTGTGTGTGTGCGTGCGTATGTGCGTGCGTGCGTGTGTTTGTGTGTGTGTGTGTGTGTGTGTGTG
>NC_068982.1:107202027-107203960 GCF_001194135.2 Octopus bimaculoides
TGTGCGTGTGTGCGTACGCGCGTATAAGTGTGCGTGCAGTGAATGTGAATCTATATGTGCTTGTCATTGTGTCTGTGTGTGCGAGCACGGGCATTCTTGCAAAATCATGCGCATGCGAACATACATACATACATATAAATATATGTGTGTGTGTTTATAATATATATATATATATATATATATATATATATACTCACACACACATTCAAATACATATATACTCATAAACATACACACTTACATATACATGTGTGTATGTGCGTGCGTTTATGTGTGTGTGTGTGTGTGTGTGTGTGGATACACACACACATATACCCGTCTACCACACTCACACATGTATACACGCACACACGCACACACACGCACACACTCACTAATACACTCACACACCATACAAGTGTCTATCTGTCTCGCTTACTGAAATAAATTTTGTCACCAGAGTATTAACTACATAACTATTTCAATTCTGCTTATAACTTTTTGAATGTTTTGTTTTTAAATTCCATCCAAGTCATTATATTGTAATTTCCTGGAATTTCAACTTGAAAACTGTGTACCACTCATTGGCATTACAGCCATTTTTTTCCTATTTTTGTCTTAATTAGGTTTTTACTTTCCGTGTTTATTCTCCAATTCAAACGCGTTCAAATTTAGTTGATGTGCCTATTATACTCATAAACACACATGCAGGCACAAATTCATATATACGAATATATATGTGTGCGTGTGTGTGCGTGCGTGCGTGCGTGCGTGCGTGTGTGTGTGTGTGTGTGAATGTATGCCTGTGTATGTATGTATGTCTGTATATATATGTGTGTATATATATATGTGTGTGTGTGCATGTGTGTTGTGTGTGCGTGTGTATGCATATACACACGGACACACACACACACACACACACATATATATATATACATACACACACACACACATATATATATATATATATGTATATGCACACATACATACTAATATATATGTACATAACACATGTATGAGTATTTATATGTATATATATATATATATATATATATATATATATATGCATATATATGTATGTATGTATATATATATATATATATATATGTATATATGTATGGACGTATGTATGTATACACATGCATATTTATTTGTAAAACAAATGATGTGTCTGTCCCATGTTGTGCAACAATATACTTTTCTATTACCATAGCAATTCAAAAGCATTTTGCTATATTTACGATATCGAGAAACTATTAAATCTATTACGACCTTTTTTTGTTATCCTTTTTAATTTATAATATATCTAATAATTTCCCAATATTTTAATTCATTCTAGTTGCTAAAACTGTTCGTCTGTTCGTCCATTCCGCTGTTTAATTAATATGGATCGTTGCAACAATATATACAATGAATGACATAGAACCACATAACGAAAGAAAAGAGACGAGTAACAAAAGCCAGAGGTATTGATTTTCGTGATTAAAAGTATCTATTAAAATATACTTCAGTCTTGTTCTCGTCAGTTAAGTGAACTGAGTCCCATAGAATAATGCAAAGTGTCTTGCCAACGAACTGTACTGAACGTTTGTACACCTGCAGCAGTGCAGGAACTGGAACAGTGTGTGTGTTTGCATGTGTGTATTTATGAGCTTATCTTTTTTATTGTTGATCTTTTACTAGTTTCAGTGATTGAACTGCGGCCATGTATGGGTACAGCCTTGAAAAGTTTGTCGAACAAATCGACCCCAATACTTAGAATAATGCATAAACACCCTTAGTATTTATTCCGTCTGTCTCTTTTGCCAAGCCGTAATGTTACGGGGACGTAAACAAACCAACACCAGTTATCAAGCAGGGGAGGGGAGCAAAAACATACACAAACACACACGCGCACACACCACACACACGCACACACACGCACACACACACACACACACACACACACACACAC
>NC_068982.1:107204658-107211361 GCF_001194135.2 Octopus bimaculoides
ACTGGGACACACACATAGTAAATCTGAAACTGCTTTATTCCAAGATTAAAACAAAAAATTATTTTATATGAGATTTCGTTAATAAATAGACAAATGTTGAAAAAAAAAAAAATAAATAACGGTGATTTTAACTCACAGCATCCAATTATTAAACATTCATAATTGGAATGAATAAATAAAATTGAATATTAAGTATTTATGGAATTTTGATTTACTGTCGGGTGACATTTGGCCAACCTTGTATAAACGCACACACACATATGTATGCATGTATGTATGTATGTAAGTATGTATGTATCCACGCGACGGGTTTTTTGCTGTAGAAAACAATTGCCCGAGGTGCCACGCAGTGGGACTGAGACCAGAACCATGTAATTGTGAAGCAAACTTCTTAACATATCTGCCGTTTTTTTTATACATTTGTCCCTCCATCATTGCTTAACAATCGGAGTTGGGTTGTTTACATCTCGTAACTTAGCTATTTGGCAAAAGAGACCAACAGAATGAGTATCAGACTTTAAAAAAAATGCAAATACTTGGGACGATTTGATCGACAAAGCCCTTCAAGCCGGGACCCCGGCATGGTCGAAGTCCAATGACTGAAACAAGTGAAAGATAAGAATAGCCGGTAACTTTAAAATTGTTGTGCTCCAGTATGGCCATTGTACGGTGACTGAAAGCAGTGAAAGGATAAGAAAATATTGGTTTAAAATTTTGGCACAAGGCCAGAAATTTCAAAGGAGTGGGTAAGTCGATTACACCGACCCCAATACTCAACTGGTACTTATTTTATCGACTCCGAAAGGATGAAAATCAAAGCCGACCTCGGCGGAATTTGAACTTAGAATGTAAAGACGGACGAAATGCCACTAAGTATTTTGCCCAGCACGGTAACGATTCTGGCAGCCACCGCCTTCAAGAATAAGAAAATATTAGTTTCAAATTTTGGAACAAGGCCATCAAGTTTTGGGGTGGGGTAAGTCGATTATATCGACCCCAGTGCTCAACTGGTACTTATTTTATCAAATCCGAAGGTTGAAAAGCAAGTCGACCTTGGCGGAATTTGAACGTAAAGACGGACGAAATGCTGCTAAGCATTTTTTCCGGAACAGTTACGACTCTGCCAGCTCACCGCCTTGAAGAATAAGAAAATATTAAAATATGAAAATAAAAGAATATATTCCGCAAACTTCATCTGCAAGCAGAACAGATAAAAAATTTTGGTGTACAGAAATATTTCAGATGTCGAAAAATTATGAATTCATTAGATGTTGCTAGCTGTTTTTGTTGATATCAGTCATTATATTTATACAAAATTTAAAATCAGGAATGCAAATCACGATGAATTTAGAGCTTATCATTGCTAGAACGATGATGCAGAGTTCTTTTTAAATATGTGATTATGAAAGTGAATGTTAAAATGTAACATTTCTGCTCAATTTAACTGAAATAAATAATTCGTGGGTTATTTGAGATAAATCGAGCGGAAATGATTCTTCCAGGATAGCGTTTCCCAAAATGATTTCCGATAAACTTGGCGTTTTGTGAAAAATTCTAGTCGTTCCACAACGAAATAAGTTCGGAAACCACTGCTGGCCGTGTCATAATAAAAATAATTTATTTGTATATTTTCTTCTATTTTTCCACTATTTTCTTAATAATTATTATTATTGATTGTCTGCCGAAAATTTAGTTGTTTGGTTGCCTTGGATGAGAATAGTCAGAAAAACTATTTTTATTTTCTAATATTTCGAACTAAAATGACGGTGATTTGGTAGAAACGTCAGAGCATCGAATAGAAATTTTCATTACAGTATAGAGTTACTTTTCTCATATTCTGGGTTCAATTCCAACTGAGACCAATTTTGTTTTTACACTTTGGGGTTCGATAAATAAAGCACTTACATAATACTGAGATCAATATAATTCTATTATACCCCTTCTTCAAATTTGAATCATACCTATGTTAGAAATCAATATTTTAATTACAGAACTTGTTATTTAAATTAGAGAAAAAACCAATAAAGATTAGATAGTTTCTCAGTAAAATATTCCATTTGAGTGATGCTGTCGATGTTTAACCCCAAGTCAATCCTCAAAAGCTATGCATATGACCAAATGTATGATCAGCTATGAAAATGTATAACCAGCTATGAAAATTTCATAGAGTTTACAGTCACAGCATATTTAGCATCACATTAAAACCATGTTTCCTTTTAAGATAGTAAAGAGTGAGACTAAGCTGTTATTTCTAGTAAATAGTATGATCATAGTCTCTATGGCACAATTGGTTGGAATAGCGTAAATGATATTCGTAGTTTTCGTAGTGTATGAGATTCACAATAAGGATGCAGTTTATAGAAACATAATCTGGGTCTTTCCTTTGCCTTATTATCCTACAGCTGACATATGTGAACACCTGGCACATAGAGAGCGTATTAGAGGATGAGATGAAGAATGAAAATGTATTTCACGTACGCGAAGTAAGAGACCATTATCAGAATAACGAACGATTTCTGTAACGTAAAATGTTAACATTAATGTATACATACAATGTATATATATATATATATATATATATGTATACATTCTTTCATCCGCATGTGTGTGTGTGTCTGTGCGCGCGTGCGCGTGCATGCGCGTATGTGTGTGTGCGTGTGTGCACGCGCCCGCATGTGTAATACAATGGCGTGCAGAGGCAAATACACATATACACATATACACATAGGCATATATACATATGTACCCCCCCCCACACACACACACACTCACACACACTCACACACACTTCGCAAAATCTTGAGAGTTCCGCCCCTCAAAGATTAGTGTAAAGATTAAATATTTAAAACATAAAACGTCACGGATAAATATCAAATATCTTTTTAAAATAGCTTTTCGGATTTTAATTGTTTCCAAAACAAATTTAAATGAGATAGAGCAAGTATATTTGTTGAGATTTAAATGAGAATGAGTAAAAGAGAAGAAAGGAAGTTTAATATGGATGTTAAGTACCGAGTAATCTGATGAAATAGTAAGAATAGAATAAAGTTAAGTCTAAAACAAAAACAAACGACCATAGATAAGAGAAACAAGAAGTTTAAAGTGGTAAAGCATGACCGCAATTGTTGGTGATAATGAGAGTGCTAAGATTTGAAAAGAAAAATAAACCAAAACTGAGTGTTTTATTTAATTGGTAACAATTATTTTATATGCAGAGATATGTAAGTGCTTACATTTAGAGCCAATCTAATGGGTTGCAAGGTTTCTCTGTGCCAAGGAACAAAGGCACTTTAGATGCCCTAATTTAATAGAAACAACAGATCAGAGAATATTTTGTGCGTCTTTACACCTGAGACTGGAAATGACTGCTCCACCGTCGTTTCTCTCTTTCTTTTGGTACATTTCTAACTCGAACAATCTGAGTTATTCTTAACTTTTAACGTGCTGTAATCATTGACTAGAATCCAAAAATCCAACAAACTTTCTTGAACAGAATTCATGCAAACTGACATGTGTTACTAAGGTAAGCTGTCGAGTCAAAGACAAAGAACCAATTAATCAATTTTCCCTACCTCTGTCTTGAAAAAAAAAACAAAGAGTTTATACGAAACGTTAGTAAATTTCCACTTTCCATCTGTGCATATCCATCCATCCATCCATTCATACAATACATACATACATACATACTCATCTTCACACCCATACTTACACACATATGTATGTGTATTGTAACAGGTATACGAAACGTTAGTAAATTTCCATTTCCCTTCTGTGCATGTCCGTCCATCCATCCATCCATCCATCCATCCATACATACATACATACTCACCCCCACACCCACACATACACACACATATATATATGCGTATTGTAACAGGAATATCCGTCGCTGCACAGACTGTAATGTAGCTACAAACTGTACTTAAAGAAGAATTGTTCCTAATGAAGGCATATTCAGTTTATTAGAACACTATTGGATTTTCCTTGCAAAGTTATTTTCATGTAAGAAATGAAATAGTTATTTAATGCATTTACTTCAGTGTCTAATATACTGTGCTGCAGATACACACTCAATATTGGCCTCAAATTTTGGGACAAGACCAGCAATTTCGGAGAAGGGAGTAAGTCGATTACATCGACTCCGTTGCTCAACTAGTACTTATTTTACCGACCCTAAAAGGATGAAAGGTAAAGTCGACTTTTGTCGCTAAGCATTTTAACCGGTGTGCTTATGATTCTGCCAGCTCGCCACCTTATACGCACTCAATATTGGTTTCAAATTTTGGCACAAGGCCAACAATTTCGGGGAGGAGCAGTTTGATTACATTGACTCTAGTTTTCAACTGGTACTTATCTTATCGACCCCGAAATGATGAAAAGCAAAGTCGACTTCGGTGGAATTTGAACTCAGAACGTAAAAACGGATGAAATGCCGCTAAGTATTTTTCTTGGCGTGGTAACGATTCTTCCAGCCCTATACACACTTAATATCAACATCATATTTTGTAACTTAATTGTGTAAGTGATATATGTCTAATTCAAGAAAATTAAGTAAGGAGGATTAAGTAAAAGTAAAAGCAGTTTTATTTCATTTGAAAGTATTATTGAACATAATATATTACTTTTTATTCTTGATATTCTTTAATTCATGCAGCATTCTTACAACTTGCAAAGATTGGAGTCTCAGAGGAAACACCCACGAAAAAATATTGGAATTACAATACATTTAATGCTAGAAAAATTACAGTAAAAGCTGCGGTGAGTCCTAGCTCTATACCCAACATAGTATTGGAAATTGTGAATACTGATATGTCAATACCTGAGGATATAAATGTTTTTCGTTTTGTCAATAGGGATGTAAATAAGTTATAAAGACTCCCAACTCTTGAGGAATCTACATAAAATTGGTTATTAACAAAGCAATATTCTTCAAGTTGCAATCTATCAACTGTCAATGTTTGCCAAAGGGATGTATGATACGGTGAAACTAAGATGTTCTAGAACGTGAAGTCTTCCAAATCGAAAAGTAACATGCGTTGGTATGAGTGAAATTCTGGCTATAATTGCACCCGCTCTTTTAGTGCGTTCTCTGATATTAGTTTTCTTGATGACAAGTGACATAAGCATGATCTCGTGCCATTGCATAGCTACAAATGATCTAAATTACACAACAGCATTATTTATTGGAGAGGTTTTTTTTTTAGCCGACGTTTGTATTGACAGTAGACTTGGAGGTTCCAATAAATGTTTACATTCTTCATTATAGTGAACTATTTCTTGATCCAAAATAGTCTTTATTGATTTGTATGTATGGCTATTCCCTGGAAATATCTGCAATAACTGTCAGTTGATGATAGTAACCCAAACATTTATATTTTCCGGGCCATTTCTGAGTTAGTTATTGATCCTGCAGGTAGAGGTACACCTTTGATAACAATGCATATACAGTTTTAACTCCTGTATGTAAAGAGAAATTCTAACTTCTTTCTGCAAGTCCCTGTAAACAATAGCAGAATAGATGGTCATCTGGCCTGCATTGCATTTAAGTTCATTGTCACTGCCATGTGCTATTAATATATTAGCATTATATGATGCCACCTTTAAAATTCCCGAAGCTAGATATTGAATTTAGCTAGAACGAGGCTATATTTCTGAAGCTCTTGGTCAGGTTGTCAATAAAGGTTGCATTGTAAATTTCATTTGTATATCCTATTTCCGTGCCAGGGTACATTTGTTTAGTTTGATTCTTGAAATCTTCCACAAGTGCATCACAATACTAGAGCAAAAGCTGAATAAGATTGGATGGCTCATTTCATTTTTACAGTATTGCGAAAAGAGCCTCAAGACTCTTTCTTGTCTTTTTGAAATGCAGGAGCTTTTGAATATATTGCATCCTACTTGGCATTATCCTCAGGCAATCCAAGTATTAAGCTTATTCTCTATAGGTGGTGCAAATTTCGCCATTAACTATTCGAAAATCTTAAAATGAACTTGAAATAGTAGAAGTAGAAGGAAGTAGTAAAAATAAGCATTCATGTTGATTGGTTTCTACAGTATTTTCCCTTCCAATGGCTACTGTCAAAGTTTATATCAAGTAATCTTCAATAGGAGTGCCTTACATACTTCGTCTCCACTGCTCATTGGTTCAGTTTAAAGGAACCAAACTTGGTGGAATAGCAATGTTTTTTCAAAGTGATCAGGCTAGCAAATGTTGAAACCGTTTGTGAGCATTGTGCCATTGGGATTGCTACGCTGCAATTGCTAGTTCGTTATTTTCCAAGTGGAGGGCAACAAGTATCCTTGTTTGAATTGAATAACTTCATAGTGGCAGCCTTACTGCTTCAGAGCAAACATTGCTGCATCAGATTCCTTGATATAAATACGAAGATTATGACTTCGAATTATGGCCGAAATGACTCGTCAAACAGCGAGAAAAAGGAGTAGAACAAGCATAGTTACACAGAGATAAATGGAAGGTTAAAAATACATTGAATATAGGAAAAAAACAAAAGTTGGAACAAGAAGAATCTAGAAGATCGAGATTCATAAGGAGAGGTAAAAAAGAAGAGTATTATCTTACATGGTGAGATGTATAAGAGTGAATGTAAATATAAAAATATGAAAATATTTATGTATATAGATAAAAACGCACATTCATGTACTGTTTTAGTAACATATACAAGCGCATATATATATATATATA
>NC_068982.1:107212172-107213311 GCF_001194135.2 Octopus bimaculoides
TGTGTGTGTGTGTGTGTGTGTGTGTGTGTGTGTGTGTGTGTGTGTGTGTGTGTGTGTGTATGTATGTATGTAAGTGTGTATATACACATCTATATAACCGGCTACAAAGTAACTGAAGTGAATCAAGGGTTGACAATTTCACTTACGGCAAATATTAAATCTGTCTATCTATCTATTTTTTCTCCAACTGTCTGTGTGTCTGTGTGTCTGTCTGTCTGTGTCTGTTTGTGTCTCTCTCTCTCTCTCTCTCTCTCTCTCCTTAACAGATATCTACTGAAAATTAAAATCACTGGTCGTCGAAAATAATCTAATATGTAATAAGCACATGTTTATGTAAAGAGAAAAAGTATGTTGTCTTTATTTTAATTTTGATGAGGAACTGCAACAGATGACACATAAAAATTCAAGATGGGAGTGATGTAACAGAAACTGGGAACATAGTTATCTAAATTGCCCCAAGATCTCTAATTTTAACTTAAGCCCTTGCCCTTGCCCTTGCCTTTGTTTAGTTATTGTTCTACAGACTCTGCCCTTTTCCGACACTTGATTAATTAAAGTTATCATACTTGCTATGTTAAGTATGTTAGCACTTACTTTACTGCATATCTCCCATGTGGATAATATCCTTAGGATGTTTCCCCTGGGTTTTAGGTTATTTTGAAACCCCAGTGTAAGTATATTTTTGCATTTGTTTAAATAGTTGTCTATCTGTGTTAATCTAAAAGGCAGGTGAATGGCTTATACTTCGCTTAGTCTAATAAAATTATCTCTCAGATATGATGTTAACGTATTACAGACCGAGTAGCTTTGCACCTTTGTAGTGAGAGTTGAGAAAATTTTATAACAGCCAAAATAATGTACATTAAATTCTTACTTTCCTATTTGAATCCTTTACCAATCAGCTAACCTTCTTAGAAATATTTGTAATATGTGGATATATTTTATCAAACAAATGACAGCAAACAATATTTGACATATGAATCGTGTCCCATTTTCAATTATAAAACTATTTATTATATATACATTATATACACAGACACACACACACTCTCTCTCTCACAAGCGCATACACATATATACATATACATATTTATACATACATACATACATACATATATATATATATATATATATATATA
>NC_068982.1:107213477-107216191 GCF_001194135.2 Octopus bimaculoides
AATATCACATATATTATATAATATATATTATTTTATAATAATAATAACAACAACAACAACAACAACAACAACAACAACAATAATAATAATAATAATAATAAACCCATCATACTCGTTTGATTCCAGGATGGTAAAGAAAGAGGAAGAAAAACGAAAAATCAAAAATATATAATCCCTTAAAATTTTAAATAGGAAGAATTTGGAACATGCGAATAGTAAAGGTTGTGCCTATAATAATTGCTGCGTTGGGAACAGTAAGCAAAGATATAGACAAATGGCTGAAGGAAATTGGAATAGAATGCCCTATAGAGCTCCTACAGATAGTATGTCTCTTAGGGACAGCAAGGATTATCAAGAGTGTTCTAAACATTTGAAAGACTGCTGAAAATTTGTGGATACATAAATCCTACAGACCGAAACTGATCCAAACCAAAATAATGATAATAATAATAATAATAATAATAATAATAATAATAATAATAATAATAATAATGATAATAATAATAATAATAATGATAATAACAATAATAATAACCTCCTCTGTCGGGGGAGGTTATGAAGCAAATAGAAGTACTTGGGGATATTGGAAATGGATAAATTGATGGAGAAAGAAATGATATAAAAATTTAAGGTGGAGTACTTGCGCAGACTGAGACTGACCCTTAAGTCGAAATTAAACGGACGGAATAAGTTTGAAGCTATCAACACCTAGGCGGTTTCGCTACTTAGATATAGAGCAGGGGTAATCGCATGGACAGTAGACGAACTATGCAGCTTAGACAGAAAGACAAGAAAGTTGCTGACTAGATATGGGATACTCCATCCAAAAAGTGACAAAGATAGACTGTATGTACCAAGAAAAAGAAGGGGAAGAGGACTGATTGGAAGTGAACACAGCATTAAAGCAGAAGCTAAACAACATAGCATGGTATGTAAAAAATGCCACAGAACCAATATTATTGGAAGTAAGAAGGTCAGGCTTGTGTAGGAAAGAAGATTGCAAAGATAAAGAATTGTACAAGTACTTGAGAATGAATGAAATGAAACAGTAGTGGTCGCTGAAAAAGGTGGTAATTGTACCAATAATTGTCGGAGCCATGGGAACAGTGAGTAAAAATCATCTTGATACGTACATGGAACAAATAGGGGCTACAATAGGGGTGGAGCACTTGCAGAAAACAGCACTGCTTGGAACCGCTCGAATACTCCGGATGATGCTCGAAAAATAAGGGTGTTACCTTAGTTCACTGGTAGTGAACAGCTGGCACCGTAGTACATCACCAGCGTTAGAAGTATGGTACCGTAGGCTGCAGGTAGTGAGCCCTCTACGCATGTAAGACTCCAGGGGCTCCAACAAAACCTGTGATAAAGAGAAAACAACAACAACAACAATAATAATAATGATGATAATAATGATGATAATAACTGACAAAGTGTTGGACTATATCCGAGTAAGTAATATTCATTAAAATTTAGTTCTATTTTCCAAATGAAATTATATGTTTTAACTGTGTATCATCTCCATCATTCGCACAATACGTGTAAACACGCTCGCCACATTCACAAAGTGTTGGACAATATCCGAGTAAGTAACACACATTGAAATTTACTTCTATTTTCCAATTGAAATGAGGTATTTTAACTGTGTATCAACCCATCACTCGCACAACACATGTAAACACGCTCGCCACATTACGATCCAATCAACATCGGACCAACCTCCGTCCCCAACCACCATACACAAAAAACAAAAAATGAAAAATAAATCAAATAATACCTGTATTATTCAACCCAAGGATAACGAACGGGAAGTACGTACTATAAACTAGTTACACAAAAAAGTACGAAAGACTACACGTGCAAAATGATTTAACACCAGAAATGAACGGACACCCTACGAAAATGATGACCATGAAAATAAAGATCTGAACATCATTCTCATGTCCCGCAAATAAAATCAAAAAAGCATAAATGGACACGTGAGGAATATATTTCAATCCTACACGCTTATTTTACAGCAGTGCTCTACCCACAGAACAAAAACACAACACATACATATAAAATCTGGAACAAAAATAACCTAGATAAACATTTGGATGCAGCAATGAACCCTAATAAACTAGCTAACATACGGAGATATATTCTCAAAACAAAACAAAAAAAAAAAATACATCAAAACTAGAAATAGAACACTTAAAAGGAAAAATACATCAGGAAAACGTAGATAGTAACCATACAGCAATGCCAAATAATATCATAAGCATTGAGACTGTAAGATACGAAGACAGACGTAACATGTCCAACAAAAACGAAGTAAATAACGTAAGACAACAAACACAGAGCGTGGGAATGTATAATGATGATCAAAATGCACCAAACCAGAACATCACAGACAAAAATACGAACGGGAGGGAATACGAAATAGATCTAAAGCCTGGAAACAGCGAAGGTGAAACTAATGATTAGGATACTCTAAAAATGAGCATAGTCAAAGAATTGAAAGCCACAGATCTCAGTATGGATCACCGATTGGACCTCCCAAAATTGATAATAAAACAGCATCAGTAATAAATAGCATGAATCTGGCCATCACAGAATAACCACAGAAACAAATGTCACTATGAGCAGGCTAAATGATTATATATATATATATACATATATATATGCATATATATATGCAGCAGCCTCTGTGGCCGCAAAAGAAGCTGGATATC
>NC_068982.1:107216771-107219556 GCF_001194135.2 Octopus bimaculoides
TAATCTAATCTGTGTTGGTGTTTTAATGGCACATTGATAAAAAGGAAAGATTATAAATTGTGGTAGCATTTGTTTTGCGCATTTTTCATTATGATCACTAAAAGGTATCATTCGGAATTCTGGGTGTGCAATCTGCTGGCGGTGCAGAGTGCATCTACGTCTGAGCGATAATCCTGTGGACCTTATGTAGTTCTCGTGGCAGCCCGAACATCTTATTACATAAATAAGATTTTCTGAGGCACATATATATATATATACATATATATATGCATATATATATGCAGCAGCCTCTGTGGCCGCAAAAGAAGCTGGATATCCCTGAAAACCCATCAAAACAGGAGTATCACCACCCAAACAAACTCTGAGGAAATATAACATCCAGAAAAATAAAAAAATAAGAGAAAAGATCTGTCAATCCTTAATGAAACTAGTAGACAATCAACAATACTAAGCAGCAAAAAGAGAAGAAAGATACTACGTAAATACAAAATTACAGAATAAGGTATACCGGAGGTGAAGGAACAGCTAAAGCAAGATATCCTCGCCAAAGCACAAAGAATCAGCCGGTATGAGAAACGCCATCATTTCTTTGAACAACACAAACAGTTGAACTCCAACCCCAAAAGATTCTACCAAGAACTTGGCAAAAATAAACCAGAGATCAATGCAGCACCAACAGCAGAAATGGAAGAATTTTGGAAAGAAATATGGTCGGTGAAGGAACAAACTCAGAAAAGATCTATCAAAACAACGAACACAGCAGCTGAACAACTCTGGAACCCTATAACAACTGAAGAGGCCAAAAACAATGCCTGAATGACTTACGGAAGGGAAAACTGTCCTAATTCCCAAATCCACTGAAACAACAAACCCACAAAATTACAGACTGGTAACTTGTCTCCCTATAATTTACAAAACCTTTACTGCAATGATATCACAGATGATATCCAAACATCTGGAAGAAAATAACCTGTTTCCAGAAGAGCAGAAGGGATGCTGCAAGGGCTCAGCTACTGATCAATAAAACCATAACTGAAGACAGCCACAGAAAGAAAGAAGTATGGCCTAGATCGATTACCAAAAGGCTTTTGATAGCATTCCCCACACATGGGTCCTAGAAATATTAGCCATGAACAAGGTAGCACCAATAATTATAAAATATATAAAATATTTCATGAATAAATGGTAGACAGTACTACAGCTCCAGACAAATGAGGGGCTCATAAAAACCAAAGCCATCTCCATTAGAAGAGGAATATTCCAGGGAGACACGCTCTCACCATTCCTTTTCTGCTTGGCACTGACGTCTTTATCTGACACGCTAGACAACTGGATGTGGATAAATTGTTACGGCAAAACAATCAGCCATCTCTTGTGCATGTATGATCTAAAACTGTATGCTACAAATGATAAACAGCTGGAAACATTACTACAGACAGTACATGGATTTTCCAAAAAAATAAACTTAAAATTAGACTTAGAAAATGTGCCAAAGCAACCTTGAAAAGACGAAAACTAGTTAAGAGTACCAACATCATACTAGATAAAGCAAATGAAATAAGAGAATTAGATAAAAGCCAGACATACAAATACTAAGGAATCAATGAACTCGATACGATACAACACACACAAATGAAAGAGAGGATACGGAAAAATACTATAGACAAGTTAGATTAATACTTAAAACAGAGCTCAATGCAAAAAACAATACAATAGGTATCAACATTCTAGCCGTCCCATTTATAAGTTATAGCTACTATATTCTTAACTGGACTCTAAATGAACTAATCAAAATAGACAAGAAAACAAGAAAAATAATGACTGGATTTAGGATGCACCACCCAAAATCTGACATAGACAGGCTATATATACAACGTATGCAAGGTAGTACAGGCCTTATACAGCTAGAAAACTATTACAAAATAACCACCATAGGACTACAGAAGTACCTACTTCAAAAGCAAGGAAAACTAATATGAATACCCACAACACACGAACAAAACAAAAAAATGTTTTCAGTCTTAATGGAAGCTGACAAATACAAAAAAGAAGACATAGTACCTAACAACTACGAAGAAAAAGAATAAACAGCAAAAGCTGTAAAACAACTGAAATCCAAATCAAAACTGGAACAGCAACAGATGTATGTATATGCAGTTCAGTATATGTCCGGTCATAGTGTGACCGATGGTTTCGCATCCATAAAGGGCTTATCACACGGATGACTCGTCAGTCTCTTAAGCTGGAGGTATGTAATTCTTTAACTCTGGGAGGTAGGAATTTGTTGCGGTCAGCTAGTTAGTAAGTAAACAAAGAATAGGCAATCTTGGTCGGCGTGGACGGGTTATCTCCCTTAGATCAGTCCATGTGTGTCAAAAAAAAAAAGTGGGGAACAGGGTATTTTGCCCTTAGGTTGCTTTTAGCTCGTAAGGGCCATTTCAGATCTAATTGACGAATGGGGAATCCCGTGCTTGCAGCAGGTAGCGTTTGAAATGGATGCAGGGATTGTAAATTTCTTGCGTGAATTCAGTAATTCTGGTTTCAGGGAGTCTTTGAAGATCTTTGCTCGCTCAGCTATGCAAAGCTTGCCGCGTCCGCCCAAAGTTAATATAGGATCCCGGCCGTTCTATGATCCTCCACTTGATATCGTATGGGGTCCCTTCATCTTTGAAGTGCCACACGTGGCTTGCCAGGGATGTATATATATATATACACACATAATATATATATATATATACACACACATAATATATATATATATATACACACATAATATATATATTAT
>NC_068982.1:107220854-107222611 GCF_001194135.2 Octopus bimaculoides
ATATATATATTCCATGTATGTTCTTTGTGTGTATGGAACCTATACTGTCACTGAAGCTGAAACAGATACACTTTACATTTCGTCATAGACCCACAGAATAAAAATAACATACTATAACTACAAAGAACACGAATGTTACCTTTTCATGATTTCACTAGAATTTGTGAACTCCCATAAACAATACACATTATTGATCGACCTACCTAAAAACTGAATTTAAAACTGTCTAAATAACCGAATTTAAAGAATTAAAATTTTTAAGTAGTTCTAAACTGAATAATATTTCCTATCAAAAGTTCATGAGTTCTATTAACTAGCATAAGAAAGAAGAGTTACATGTTTCAAAGAAAATAATCTGTGGTATGGGAAGAAATTTCTCACGCTGTTCGGAAACACTTTCGAGAAACAGTAAAGCATTCCAAAATCTGAAAGAAACACAAATAATCACAGCAACTTCCAGTGTCAATTTATAGTTATGGAGATGATTGATCATTTAGGCTGCTAATCTTTGACAACCAGGGCGGAAACTGCTTGATGTAAATAAATCTAACTATTTCATACATTAAGACATTCCTAATGCACTGACGCAGCATGATAATGAAAATAACAAAGTAAAATCTATGTTTAAAATACATTGTGCTTCATTCCACAGCAAGACTATATGTTTTAAACATAATTATGCTTCAGTATACTGATACTATTTCATTTCATGCTTTAAATGCTTTCATAACATCCTTTTTGTTTAAAATTGTGAACGTATTTGCATTTTGAACAAAGGTTCGGACCTAGTGTATAACTTGTAAATACTTCCATCTTTTTTTATTTTTTTTATTTTTAGGAATTTCCAACTACTTACTGGCTAACATATTTCATTCATTGTAGATTTGCCATGCACCAGAAAAATGCTCCTAGAATAATAAGTAATCGAAATTGATTAACAGCAAAACTTTATTTACAATAGCCTCTTTTGTTGCATCCATGAATTTTACATAAAAGTTACTGAAGATATAAAAACACCATGTATATTTTACATTTGAAAAGATCTACCATCGTGTCATGTGGCGTATTTTCCAGCGATTTTTGGCAGTTATTTAAACCTCGAGCTGCTTAGGAATCTTCTTGTATATTGCCACGTTCCCTTCTTTAATCGCTTAAATAATCGGTAACATGAAACTTAGTTACGATTCAAGAAACTTCAGCTTATAGCAACAACAAAAACAGTAAAATAATATTAACTCAAAACGTAAAGAGCCAAAAGAAATGCAGCCGAGCAAAATGCTTAGTGACATTTCTTCTGTTAGTTTTTTATTATTATTATTTCGAGATCAAATCCTGCTGAGGCCAACTGCCTTTCATTCTTTCGAGATGAATAAAATAGAGTACCAGTCATGTATTGGGGTCGTTGTAATCGACTTACACCTCACCCCCAAATTTCAGGCCTTGTGCCTATAGCAGAAAGTTTTATTATTATTATTATTATTATTATTATTATTATTATTATTCAGTAGTTTTATTTTTATAACGTGCTTTCACTTCACTACCGAGCGCAGCTCTGTGCGCCTTGGGTATGTGCTGTGGTTTGCTGTGGTGCTCTTATGTTTACTGTATTGAAAGTGTTTTGCGTAGAATGTGTGCAGTACCCAGTAGTGCAATTTTCTGTATGTTATATATATTTGTAAGTCCTGCTATTTTTGTTATGTATTTGTCTGAATATTTTTTTATTATACCTAAGGCACCTACTATGATAGGAATTGTTT
>NC_068982.1:107223073-107225099 GCF_001194135.2 Octopus bimaculoides
ATTATTATTATTATTATTATTATTATTATTATTATTATTATTATTATTATTATTATTATTATTATTATTAAGGCGGCGAGCTGGCAGAATCGTTAGCACGCAGGGCGAAATGCTTAGCGGTATTTCGTCTATCGCTACGTTCTGAGTTCAAATTCTGCCGAGGTCCACTTTGCTTTTCATCTTTTCGGGGTCGATAAATTAAGTACCAGTAAAACACTGCGGTCGATATATAATCGGCTAGTCCCCACCCCACAAATTTGAGGAGAAAGGATTATTATTATTATTATCAAGGCAGCGAGCTGGCAGAATCGTTAGCACTTTGGGAAAACAAAGTGCTTAGCAATATTTCGTTCGTCTTTATGTTCAAATTCCACCGAGGTCGTCTCAGCCTTTGATCTTTTCGGGGTTGATAAAATAAGTACCAGTTGCGCACTGGGATCGATATAATCGACTTACGCCCCTCCCTCGAAAATGCTGTCCTTGTGGCACCACCACCATCACCATCATCATCACCATCATCTTCCTCATCATCATCATCATCATCATCAACTTTTGTTGTGATGCCATTATCACCGGACGTCTCTGTGGCATGTATTATTGGTAAATTGTTATTGTTATTACCATCGCTGTTATCATTAAAGATTAGGTAGTTTTCCTTCTTTAAGTTGGCTATTAGTAAAGGCAAACACTTTCCTCATCAGCCAAGCCCTCATCGACTTCTTTTTGAAGACCCCGTTTAAAGAAGAAAATGAAGGTGGTTGAAAGTGGAGGTGACGGTCAGAGTGAATGGGCCTACTTTGAACTTGCGCCTATTGGCTGGAGAGAATGCACGGGACATGGGCAACTCCCTCTGGAGCTCATGGCGGTCTGGGTGATCCAAGGTCGGTGGGATTCCTTGGTTGCCTCTGGATGGTACTAACCTCTATCGAGAATTCTTAGTTGTTATAAGGTTTCTTGTTATTGTTTGTCTTAGTGTATATAAATGTTTTTATGGTCCTTGTGGCCAATAAAGTATAATCATTGTTGTTGTTGTTGTTATTATTATTATTATTATTACTACTACTACTACTACTACTACTATTATTATTATTATTATTATTATTATTATTATTATTCAGTAGTTTTATTTTTATAACGTGCTTTCACTTCACTACCGAGCGCAGCTCTGTGCGCCTTGGGTATGTGCTGTGGTTTTCTGTGGTGCTCTTATGTTTACTGTATTGAAAGTGTTTTGCGTAGAATGTGTGCAGTACCCAGTAGTGCAATTTTCTGTATGTTATATATATTTGTAAGTCCTGCTATTTTTGTTATGTATTTGTCTGAATATTTTTTTTATTATTATTATTATTATTATTATTATTATGATTATTATTATTATTGAGCGAGAGAGCCGTGCACGCCATCAAAGTGACACGGGTAAAATATACGAAGTCCAACATACCCATCATGAGTACCCGTCCGATAAGGATACACCAGGCACATGCTTCACAACCATATGTGCACGACATGGTGTTCTCATATCAAGATAAACAGCACATGACCTTGCAGGTGGGGCACTGTTAGAATTTTCTTCAGGTTGAGTAGCCCATCCCGCTCAAAAGGTCCCTGAATAAGGGTTTAAGGATGTTGAATGAACACCCATGTTTCTAGAGGGGAATTATCCAAACCCCAAAGAATTCCTCTCAACACATGGCTATGATGCTCTCCCACTACTTCTGCTCGTGATCAGAGATGCACATATCATCAGCCACTAAGGGACATGCTCAACTGGTTAAGGTTAAACAACTGACGAGAAAAACTGTGGTATTGAGTAGAATATTTGCTGTAGTTCATCTTTTATACCAAGACAAAGCAATGTACATGGTAACACTTCCAATCAGTTAAGATAAGAAGCCATGAGAGCCACTGCCTGGTACTGCATCCGGGCATTTATTATTATTATTATTATTATTATTATTATTATTATTATTATTATTATTATTATTATTATTATTATTATTATTATTTTTTTTTTCTCTTTATCATA
>NC_068982.1:107226768-107229418 GCF_001194135.2 Octopus bimaculoides
TTATTATTATTATTATTATTATTATTATTATTATTATTATTATTATTATTTTTTTTTTTTTCTCTTTATCATAGGTTTTGTTGGAACTCCTGGAGTCTTGCTTGCGTAGCAGGCTTGCTCCCTGCAGCCTATGGTTCTATGCTATTAGTTCTTTTCAGATAATACTTTCCTGATTATTCTGGCCGTGCTAATGAGACAAACGTTTGTAACAGTTCTACTGGGCACTCTATTCCAATTTCCTTTAGATTCCCCTTGATACCTTCTGATACTGTTCCTACAGACCCTACAATAATTGGCACTATCTTCACCTTCCTCATTTTCCATAGCCGGGCTATTTCATACTTAAGAGGGTTGTATTTATTTATCTTTTCACCTTCCTTCTTGCCTATTTCTGGGTTAAAGAGGCATGCAACATCAACTATATAGTATATGTGGTGCATATTTTCCACCAACACTAGGTCCGGTCTGTTATGCTCTAGCACCTGATCTGTTTGGATTGGGAAATCCCAGAGGATTTTGCATGTCTTCAACTCTGCCTCTCTTAGCAGTTTGTGCTCATACCACGTCTTGCTTCCCTCTAGCCCCCTCATTATTATTATTATTATTATTATTATTATTATTAAGGTGGCGAGACGGCAGAGCCGTTAGCTTGCCGGGCTTGCCGGGGAAAATGCTTAGCGGCATTTCGTCCGTCTTAACGTTCTGAATTCAAATTCTGTCGTGATCGACGTTGCCTTTCATCCTTTCGGGGTCGATAAATTAAGTACCAGTCAAATACTGGGTCGATGTGATCGACTATTCCCCTCCCTCACAATTTTTGCCTTTAGGAGAAAGGATTATCATTATTGTTGTTGCTACTGCTGCTGTTAAGAACTAGCGCAATGCTAAATCAATGTAATTGGCTCCATCGCCAAATGATGGTGATGATGATTAAAAACACAAGAACAACTACAATAATAATGATGATAATATTAATTTCAAACTTTGGCACAAGGCCAGCTCTTTCGGGGGAGGAGTAAGTCAATTACATCGACCCCAGTGTTTCACTAGCACTTATTTTATCGAACCCGAGAGGATGAAAGGCAAGGTCGACCCCGGCGGAATTTAAACTCAGAACGTAAAGACGGATTAAATGTCACTAAATATTTCGTCCGGTGTGCTATCGATTCTACCAGCTCGTCGCCATAATAATAATGATAGTATTAATGAATTTATGCTTTTGTTAGAAATTATTTGCAAATGAGAGGAAAAAGTACTCAACAGATGTTCTGAGTTTCCCGGGGAACATTATATCATGAAGTATTAAACTTCCAACTAGTTGAAGTAGCTTGAATATCATTTGCAATGATTGGAATTATAAAGAAAATATTTACATAATTTCTCTTTAAGGTACTGACTGAAATATTTAGAAGATAATGGGAACCTCTTCATAAATATTTCTTCCTATTTTCGCAAGAAGAGAGTTGAATAATGTAGAGAGTTGAATAACGAAGGCGGCGAGCTGGCAGAAACGTTAGCACGCCGGGCGAAATGCTTAGCGGTATTTCGTCTGTCGCTACGTTCTGAGTTCAAATTCCGCCGAGGTCGACTTTGCCTTTCATCCTTTCGGGGTCGATAAATTAAGTACCAGTTACGCACTGGGTCGATGTAATCGACTTAACCCCTTTGTTTGTCCTCTCTATGTTTAGCCCCTTGTGGGCAATAAAGAAATTGAATAATGTAGTTTCTTTATGAACACTACCACATCTTTTCAGAACGAAGCAGGGGAATGATTCATGGGGCTTTCTTCTGCTTGAGCTTCAATACAGGATTATTTTATAGTCTATTTTACACATAGCCCCTGGTTTATTATATAATTTATTTTATATATTGTTGCCTATCTAGTTTCTCAGTATAATATATGTCTTAGACTTTCTCGATTTCGATAACTATATTACTGTAGCATTGTAGCTAAGAATCTCAGATCTCTTTGTTAACACTTTCAGCTTAAGAATCTTAGAGCTTTTGTCATCCATGGTTATAGGTTGTGATATTTATAGTTGTATTTTATTTCAGTTTTGGATATAGCTATTTCTATTTCAACGACAAATATGTCGAAGAATTTATCATATTATTCATTTGTGCCCGTCTCATTTAAGATTCCATTGCTTTAAGACTTCATTGAAATCTGTCTGTGATATATGTTCCAATTAAAGCGCTTGTGTTAGATTTACTATAATTTCTGTAAACTCATGATATTTTCAGTGTTTGCATTTCTTAGGAGATACAGAAGTGGTATTTGAACGTTGTACAACCATTTACCAGGTTTATGATACTCTTTAGGGTCTTTGCTAGAATGGAGTATATAAGAGAAGTAATGTTTTCAGTGAATTTGGGTGAACAAACCTTTGAGAAAAATATATAGTTGAGAAGACTGCGTCAAAATTATAATGATTTATTACATTTCTGTTTAAATAATTATATATAAATTTTCTCATTTTTTTCTTGTTTGAGTTGTACCAAAATGCCGATGAAGACATCTAGAAATATACTATACTTCTTGATAATTTTCTTTCAAATATTTCGTATGTATATATAGAGCTGTAAGGAAATTTACAGCATGTTTAGGTGTAAACTATGAGTAGCTATAAACTACTATTCTCTCAAATAT
>NC_068982.1:107229428-107230079 GCF_001194135.2 Octopus bimaculoides
GTAGCTATAAACTACTATTCTCTCAAATATTTCGTATGTATATATAGAGCTGTAAGTAAATTTACAGCATGTTTAGGTGTAAACTATGAGTAGCTATAAACTACTATTCTCTCTTGTCAGGAAAGTGAGTAACCAATCTTTAGTAGTGACAGGGTAAAAAGCAAAATTTTAAAAAAAGCACTGAAGCTAGTCAGGCTGATCATTTGTTAACCTCAGTATGAACTTTCCATATCGAAGCTAAATATCTATGTTTGCGAAAAACACTGTAAGTTTTCTTAACACGTCAATTTATTCAAAACACCGAATAGCGCTACTTTTAATTATGTATTTATGTACAAAGGATGCATATATACACGAACTTATGTATGTATGTATGTATGTATGTATGTATGTATGTATGTATGTATGTATGTATGTATGTATGAATGTATGAGCGTTTTCCTTTGAACGTTTTCCTGCATGTTTTTCTTTGAGATTTAGGTTTTTCTTCGCAAAATCTAAACCGGGCACTAATGAAGTGTCAAGACTTTTTTCTTTTTTCTTTCTTTCTTTCTTTCTTTCTTTCTTTCTTTCTTTCTTTCTGTCTTTCTTTCTTTGGTTAAGTAAAACAATTCAGAGATTTGTGAGTTCGTGCATATATATATATATATA
>NC_068982.1:107230220-107231456 GCF_001194135.2 Octopus bimaculoides
GTGTGGATATACTTGCACTTATGCAATGAATGTACATTTTTTTTTTCTACACGAATGTGTGCGATTACTCTTTGTGTCCATTTGCTTTAAAAATATATGCGCTTCGCGTGGGCTAATACACTGAATATAGTGATCCGCAAAAATGTATAATTAGTTCAAAGATTACTTATAATGAAAACAAAAGTCATTAGCGTTAACGATAATTTTTGTCAAAACTAAGGCAGCCGACTTCAACATTCAAGCGGGCAAATAGTGTGGAGTGAGTCAGAATTTTGCGATGCTTAAACCTCTTCAAAAGTGTTTACTTTTACTCATCTTAACCAGACCCTATATATTTATATATAGGATATTTATGTTTTTACGAAAACCCTATATATTCCACTCGGTGGAATATATCGGGTTTTTAGTAGAAAAATCTTTCACTGATTAGGCATATTAAAATAATGACATGGGAATATTTTCTAGGGATGCCAAGAGACTTTAATCTAGACTTTGAAAAACTGTTATCACTCCATCAAGCAAATCCTTCACGTTGAGAAATTACATTAATATACATATTTTGACAACTCGAGCATTTCTTAGGGAAAATGTGTTTATGGATTTGGGAAGCTAAAACTAATATGACAAAACAATTTATTGGCTTTGGCTTCCAAGAAATAAGTTCTTACCATTACCATAAATATGCCTACACCTCCCACACACTCTGAAACGCCAACAGACACATACGTGTTATTCATTTATTTACATTTGTGTGTGTATGTATGTGTGTGCGTGTGTTTATGTATGTATGTATGTATGTATGTATGTATGTATGTATGTATATATGTACGTGTGTGTGTGTGTGCATATATTCACACCCGAACTGTACAGCACGCATAGAATAAATCAATAGCGTACATATACATCACTTATTTTCAACCAGGCAAAGAAAATAAAATGGTGATGATGGTGGAGAAAAGAAAACTTCTTATGAAGAAATTACGAAATCAATGAAGAAGTGAATATGAGAATAAATTCTAAAAACGGTACACACGAAATGTTATGTTCGGACAGCTGAATGAATAAAGAGAATATAAGGACGAAATATAACATCTGAATAGATGAAAGGCTAAGCAAGAACCATGGAATGATTGAATAAAGACAACAGAAAAATAACATATTAAGTAGAGCTGAAGAGAGAGAAAGAGAGAGAGAGAGAGAGAGAGAGAGAGAGAGAGAGAGAGAGAGAGAGAGAGA
>NC_068982.1:107232395-107233156 GCF_001194135.2 Octopus bimaculoides
ATAGAGAGAGAGATAGAAGAGGTAAGAAAGAGAAAGAGTGAGCGAAACGAAGGAGAGGGTAATTTGCGAAACTCAGGGGGGAAAAAGAACGGCGCAAAAAAAAAAAAAAAATGAATGAGTGAAGAAATACGGAAGAAAGAGACGTGGTGACGTGGAATAAAAAATTTAAAAAAAAGCAAACTTAAAAAGATTAAAAAGAAAAACAACAAAAAAAATGGAAAGCAAGCAAGAAATAATCGAGGAAGGAGACTAAAATGGAAATCAAAGTGAAGCAGCAGATTTTGACTGTTGCGCTTGTTCATTGTTTCCGATGTCTAATGAGAGTAGTTAAATTGAAGAGAGAAAGATGTGGAAATTCAACGAGTATTATCGTTCATTCATTCATTCATTCCTTTATTCCAACATTCGTTCATTTTTTTTTTATTCTTTCATCTTAATTCGCTAATTCGTTTATTCTATATTCACTTATTTTATTTATTTTGTTCGTTCACAAGTTTGTCTTACTTAGTATATATAACTTTCTGTGCTAAGAGTTAGAATGACACTTTCATTTAAATTTTCCCTTCCTCTCTATTCATCAAACAATAAGCAAACTATTCCCGGCATGTTAAACTCAATGGATCCCTTTATTCAATATTATTTTTAGAAGAAAAAGGCTACTACTACTACTAATGATGATAATAATAATAATAATAATAATAATAATAATAATAATAATAATAATAAGAAGAAGAAGAAGAAGAAGAAGAAGAAGAAGGAGA
>NC_068982.1:107233188-107234899 GCF_001194135.2 Octopus bimaculoides
AGAAGAAGAAGAAGAAGAAGAAGAAGAAGAAGAAAAAGAAGAAGAAGAAGAAGAAGAAGAAGAAGAAGAAGAAGAAGAAGAAGAAGAAGACTGAAACAATTTAAAATGGATATTTGCATTTGTTGAGACCTGAAACAAGTAAAAAGAATAGTACGGAACATACAATGAACTTAAATATAATTTAGCTAGAATTTGACGACAATGGCCGTTAATATTTCAAGCAATCTCCAACTGTAAGAATCGTTCGAGTCTATTCTGTGGATATGCAGTAACTTTCAAAAGATTACTGCCAAGCGCTTAATGATTTTTACTGATCTCACGCCGTAGTTGATTTGGTATGGTATCTGCAGTTTCTTTATGAAAATAACGTAGTAAACTCTTGATATACAGATTTCATGTAAAAATAAATAATTTACTAATTTCCATTTCTTAGTAACCTTAAATAATCGAAGTAGATCTAATGAATATGATCGACAAAAAATTATTGATAGGCGTGTAAAAGAAAATTTTGAAATACCATTCACTTGCTTTTGTCTTTGTTTCAACTGTTGGCACTCCGTCGCTTGCGACGTCGACGGTTTCAGTTGATCCGATCAACGGAACAGTCTACTCGGGAAATTAACGTGCAAGTGGCTGAGCACTCCACAGACACGTGTACCCTTAACGTAGTTCTCGGGGATATTCAGCGTGACACAGTGTAACAAGGCTGACCCTTTGAATTACAGGCACAACAGAAACAGGAAGTAAGAGTGAGAGAAAGTTGTGGTGGAAGAGTACAGCAGGGTTCGCCACCATCCCCTGCCGGAGCCTCGTGGAACTTTAGGTGTTTTCGCTCAATAAACACACCCAACGCCCGGTCTGGAATCGAAACGTGATCCTATGACCGCGATTCCGCTGCCCTAACCACCGGGCCATTGTGCCTCCACTTGCTTCAACTATATATATCTATATATACATATGCGTGTGTGTGTATACATACATACATACATACATACATACATAATTACATACATATATATATGTGTGTGTGTGTGTGTGTGTGTGTGTCATGTGACTATCTGATCGACCAGACAATCGGATGTTGTTATACATCGCTGGTCACAATGCGCTTTGCATCATTTTAGCAGGTTAACATTCTCCTTGATCGGAAGCCAGTCGTCATAGGGTTACCCATTTACAGCTGAGTAGACTGGGAAAACGTGAAATGAGGTGTGTAAGGGACGACCGTGCGAACTCATAAAAGGAGAAATGGTGACGAATGGAAAAACAGAGGACTCCTTTTATTTAAACGCGTCACACGGTCGAACATACAAATATATATCGATGATGATATATATGATATGTTATACGACGATAACATAGATGACCAGTAATGAAAGACCACAACCGTATTAGATGAATAACAGAGATATTTATTGTAGTGTTAAAGATGTATGTCTGTGTGAGAGTGTGAATGCGAGATAAAAGAACATAATCAAAGACAGGCCGTCATGCAAAGAAAAGTGTGTATGTGAGTGATACATGTGTGAGTTATTACAGCAGATAGAAAGAGTCAGTAAATGACACGTGAGCAATTATACCAGTTCGTTAGTACATTATAGGAAAAGTTCTGTATGTGAAAGTGAGGAGAGGCTGAGTGTGGCAGTGCTGATCACTAGTTGTGATGTCGTGGCATCGATGCCGGGCCGTGATTCTTGTTATACAGATGTTC
>NC_068982.1:107236033-107239574 GCF_001194135.2 Octopus bimaculoides
CACACACACACGCACACGCACACACACACACACACAAGCACACACACATACATACATTTGAAATCATTATTTCTATTGGGTCTCGAAATAGGCAGGAGACTTGGTTCACTGATATTTTACTGCTTTAGTAATGTACCAACTGTACTATGCTGTACGTGTTTGTAATACACGGACTTTGTCATACAGTTTTCGTATTTCTAGTAAAAACATCTTGCAATGAATTTCAAACTACTGGTTTTAAAGTAAGAAGTTTAACAAACTGCTTGGCATTGGCATTTACCAAACACAGCTTTATATACAAAATATTCGAAAGTTAGTCCGCGAATTAAAAAATTGTAACCTGTAAAGCAGAAATCGAGGAACTTTTTAACCAATTACTCCAAAATATATTTATTTACGGTGACGTTACCCTCTTGATCTGAAAGGAAGAAAATCATAGATTCTTAAAATCCAAAAGGTTTATTGAACCCATTTTATTGAATCTATTGAATATTTATATGAGTCTCTCTACACGTCCATTACTTTGGACAGTTGTAGTGTTGCCAGAAGAAAAAATTCTGTCGTAATGAGGAACATGTTTTTATGTAAGCTTACTTGTGTCTAATGAGTCCTCATTACCCCCAAGAATTTCATTTTTATCCTACTTGGGGTAATTTACCTCGGTTCGCCGACCCCTGCTGCAAAGGTTGGTTTTTGGCATACTGACTTACAATGGCTAAGTTGATTTATTCAATACCACCGCAATAAGTCTCTAACACTTATTCAGGGATCGGCTTTCAATATTCAGCTTTAAGAGCTTAACTTCGTCGCTAATGCTATTGCGAGAGAAAAAAATGTGTCCCTTAATTTCATTTCCTTACCATAATATCTGATAACTTGGGTCTATCAATATAAATACTAATGAAATGAGATAATCGGCTATTCAGCTGTAACGAGTTAATCATTCTCAAATAAAGAATTTACTATTTACCACTCTACATCATAGAATTGACGATTCGTAAGATAGAAAAAGAAAAACATAGAAGAAAAGGAATATGAAATTTCAACAATTAAGAATTGTGCTCTTTGTGTGTGTGTGTGTGTGTGTGTGTGTACAAGAAATGACACTAAGTGGGCGTTTATAAATTTCGGTCCAGCTTGAGACTTGAGAATTTACACAGATTTTTATGTCACTTAGTTTAGTAGATAAGAAGTAGTAGTTGCTTTTTTGAACAAATACCAATCTGCTCAGCAGAGTAGATTGAAGGATTAAGAAAAGGAATTAATTGAAACTCGTTATCGCTCCATGTTATCACGGTTGCTCAGATTACAAATCAGGAGTCGTCAGAGCACACCGTATCCACACGAAAAGAAACCAAGTGGAATCGTAAGAAATGAGAGCAACATAGAGGAAAAGACTGTAAAGACGGCAGCTAATAGCTTGAAAAAGAAAGGAGGGGAAAACTAATATATATCGCTCTCTCATATATTAAAGATGATAATGATGATGATGATGATGATGATGATGATGATGATGATGATGATGACAATAATAACGGACATGAAGACGATATAATAATAATAATAATAATAATAATAATAATGATGATGATAATGATAATCCTTTTAAACACATGTCCCTGCAATTTTATTTTTATAAGCTCATCTTCTCTTCACATATGGCCTGGCATATTTAAAAGCTAGAAGAATGAACCGAAATGTCTGCATTACGTAGCATTCATAAAAGACAAGTAGCTAGCGATTCTGTAGTAAGGCACAGACTGAAACTGCACATGATTATCTGATGCCGTGTGAATGGAAATGAGCAAGGCAAGTAATGCGTGTATGGTGCTGAAGAGGGAAGGAAAAATGGAGAGAAGGAGAGATGGGGAGATGGAGAGATTGGAGGGTGTGATAGCAGAGAAGGGAGATATGAATTATATCTTGACCTTTGGATTAGTCATTTGCCTTTGTTGCTATTGTTGTTGCTGTTGTTGTAAATAGTTTTATGAAGTAAAGATATATGCAGAAAACATTGATGTGGGACAGCCTTTAGATGTATTTTGTAGGTTTCAATGAAAAAGAGAAGGAAAGAGAGAGGGGGAGAAGGGTGTGTTGAGCGTGTATGCATTGAGTAATTCAATTTAGTCTAATGTAGAAGTGCAGTGTGAAGTGTAGTGTGATACATTAGTGAAATAGTAAGAAAGGCAAAAATAAGAAGTGTAGAGTAATATATCGTAAAGGCATGACCGGTTGGAGTGATTGAAATATTTTTATGCTTCAATTAGACATTTATGCTTCAAGTCCGAAATTATTTAATACTTCAATGTTTCAGGGCGATGGATTGACATAACCGTTAGGGCATCAGACAAATAGGCGGCGGTATTTAGTTACGGTATTCCACGTTCTCGAGTTCAATTCCTGCTGAGGTCAATTTTGCATGTCATTCTCCCAGAGTCGATAATTAAGATACCGATCTAGTACTTGTGGTGTAATTTAATTTAAAAACGTGCTGTCTTGTGCTGCCAATGTTTGAAATCAATATTACAATCTTTCAGATTTGACCGGGTAGTTAAGAATCTGTTTTACAACCATGTGATTCCCGGCCGATCCACTGCAGCCACTACCATGGGTAAATGTCTTCTATTGTAGCATCGGGTTAATCAACGCCTTGTTAATGGGATTTAGTAAATGGAAACCGAATAGAGTGCTGTATACATACATACATACATACAACTCAAGGAATACTGGTGGAATATTCCCATTAAAACTTCTATCAAATGTAAACATAACAGACCGGATATTGCTGTTTTGGACAGAGGGGTCAAGGTATGTACCATTATAGAGATCAACTGCCCTGCAGATATAACTATCTCTTTGAAAATCGAAGAAAAAGAGGCTATCTATGGGCAACTGCTTCGAAACCTCCAGCTTCTATATCCAGACTATGAATTCATATTCATACCAGTAATAATTGGAGCACTAGGTTTTGTTAGTAAATGCTTAAGGGAGAATCTGGATAAAATGGGATTTTTAGAAAGAGAAATCGACCGGCTAATTCGTACATTACAAGTGCAATCTGTGAATGGAACAATAAAAATATGCAAGACTTTTCTCAAGTTCCAAATGTTAATTTGTCTGTGTTAACTACATCCCAAAGATGGAGCCTTGCATCTTTGTTGGAGACCGGCTCCCTCCTCAGTGGACGATTTATAATAATTAAAAAAATAGAAGACATACATGCATGCATACATACATACATACATACATACATACATATATATATATATATACATATGTGTGTGTATGTACGACGTATGTATTTATATATATGCGTGTGTATGATATATATGCGCTTGCATATAGAAGTGTGGGCATCGGTACCATTTTCCTCTTTCTCCGTTCTTCCATTTTCCGAACTTTCCATCTTTCCGACGAAGGGCTACGCCCGAAACGTCATACACTCTCTCTTTCCTTTCCTGAGCGTCCAATAATACTATCCATATCACGTCCTCACTTTGTTGTTTTATTGTTTTTTTGTTATTGCTTTTTTGAACTATAT
>NC_068982.1:107239998-107242050 GCF_001194135.2 Octopus bimaculoides
CACACACACACACACACACACACACACATATATATATATATATATATATATACACATATACGACGGGCTTCTTTCAGTTTCCGTCTACCAAATCCACTCACAAGGCTTTGGTCGGCCCGAGGCTATAGTAGAAGACACTCGCCTAAGGTGCCACGCAGTGGGACTGAACCCGGAACTATGTGGTTGGTAAGCAAGCTAATTATCACACAGCCACTCCTGCCCCTATACACAGTCACGCATAGACATACACGTACACACAGACATATTTGTATGTGCGTATTGATATATCATCGCGTATTTCATTATAAATTCGTTTATGTCAACAGAAAAGTGTGTTCAATGTGTTAGCAGATTGCAATCTTATACTCTGTTATACAAGCAAAAAGGATAACACTGGGAATGAAATACACATTAAAACAAACATGAACCTTGGTTTATATCGCACCTAAAATCATAAGTTTCGAGTGCTATCATAAACGGTTTCATCGGTAACTAGAAAGACAGAGTAGCTACGCGGGGCAATAGATGATAAAATGCCATATTATCACTGAATTATGGCGTAGACATAACGCTGTTAGAATTATTGTATATTTTATTTGCATATATGTATTTACGGAGGCGTGCTGGAAAGTTCCTGGCTTTAGTTAAAAGAAAATCCAAGAAGATCAGTTAATTATGATTTTATTCAACATATTCCCCTCTCAGATTCACATACTTATTGCAGGTGTCTCTCAGTTTTTGTAAGCTTTGTAACAGAACTCGGAAAGTTGGGCCTCCAACCAGGCCTTTCGCGACACTCTCAAAGCTAGGAACCTTTCAGCACCCCCTCGCATAATCCCGACAAAAGTACCCAATACGGTTCGTAATACAGTTTGTAATGCTGAAAATGAATAGCAGTGAAATCTTGTGAAAAACCTAGCGATCAACGTTGATGAAATGGTTGTACACTGGTCAAGCAATACGGTATTAATAATTGACTAGCGGGACTCGTGAATATTTCACGGATTTAATGGTAAACCTATTGGGTTATTTCTAAAAACTTTATTCAGAAAACCTAAAAGCGAACTCTGTGTTGTGTCTCTATCGATAGTCGCTCATCTGCAACTCATTGAAAAGTGAAGGAAATTGGAATATGATGATTACTTAATGCACTTTATATATACACTTTATATACTTTATGCATAATTTTATATATATAATACAAAGCACACATAGAATAAATATTCACTCTTATTTTTCCATTTTCCCCATTAACAAAAAAAGAAAAAATTACATTTTAAAACGTACATGGTTACAGTTTCATACCTAGAAAGCAAAACTTTTATGGTAAAAAAAATTATTTCAGATGTAAAATATTGGGGTCACAATTTCACGGGGGTAAAAATTTAATGCAACATGGCATACTCTGAAAACCACATTGTTTGTAACATATAAGCCAAGACGATGGGTCAGAGCCAATACATGTTTCAATTTGCGTACACCTTTCAATTCGCCACCACTACCACCACCACCACCATCCCTCTGCTAAAATTGTACTCCTAACTCTCCTCCTCTATATCACTATCTTCAACTAACTTTTTAGCCACGTAATAAATATTACGTTCTCCTTACCTCATGTCATGGACGCTTCGCTCTCCGTCTTCTCTCTCTGTCTTTTTCTTTCTCCTTCTTTCTGTCTCACTCTTCACCTTATCCTCTTTTTCTCTCTCCTTTTTCTTTCTCCCTCTTGTTCTCTCTTTCCCTTTCACACGGAAACGTTACATTTACGTTCCCTCTACTTCACGTCATGGATGCTTCTTTCTCTCTCTTTTTCTCTTTCAGCCTTTTCTTTCTCCCTGTTTTTCTCTCGCTTTTCGACTTTCTCTTCAGCTAATCACATGAAACTTTACGGGCGGACAAAGTAACGTACGAACAAGCAGAATTATTATAAGATATCGCCTCACATTTACTCATATAAACCAATGCTAAAGAAAACAAGTATTAGATAAAGAACTAGTCTACGAAAAGTAATTGATCTTGGTATCACCATCCAGCAGCCTATTCTTCAGTTGT
>NC_068982.1:107248077-107256757 GCF_001194135.2 Octopus bimaculoides
ATATAACATACAGAAAATAGCACTACTAACACCGGACACATCCTACTTAAAGCACTTTCAATACAGTGAAAATAAGAGCACCTCAACAAACCACAGCACATACCCAAGGCACACAATGCTGCGCTCGGTAGTGCAGTGGAAGCATGTGATAAAATAGAATTACTGAATAATAATAATAATAATAATAATAATAATAATAATAATAATAATAATAATAATAATAATAATAATAATAATAATAATAATAATAATAATAATAATAATAATAATAATAATAATAATAATAATATAGTGTTAATTGAGAAAGAAAACAATCGATGCTGGATCATAGATATAGCATGCCCAGTTGACAACAAGATATGCGATAAGGAAGAAAGAAAAGTTGATAGATATGACATGTTAGCTTGGGAGGTCAAGCAGTTGTGCTCACTGAAAAAGGTGGTAGTAGTACCAATAATTGTCGGAGCCCTGGGAACACTGAGTACAAATCTTGGTAAGCACATGGAACAAATAGGGGCTGCCGTAAGGGTGGAGCACTTGCAGAAAACAGCACTGCTTGGAACCGCTCGAATACTCTGGATGGTGCTCGAAAAATAAGAGGTGTTACCTTTGTTCACTGGTAATGAACAGCTGGCACCGTAGTGCATCTCCAGCGTTAGAAGCTGTGCAAAGACAATAAATAGTAATAATAAATCTTCGCAGGGTTCTTGAAGCATGACCAATAAACTAGTGTCACCTTAGTCTGATGGCTGTGGATAGCTGACACTTTCCATCTTACCCAGCAAAATAAGCTGTGAGTTTTCATATAATAATAATGATAATAATAATAATAATAATAATAATAATAATAATAATGATAATAATAATGATGATGATGATGATGATGATGATGATGATGATGATGATGATGATGATGTCATAAAGGAGTTGGAACCCAGGGGTATTTGAAGGTGATGGAATAAAACATTCAATGATGAGGGAAAGGATCAGAAGTGAATATTATCGCAGGGTAAGGTCAATACTCAAGACAGAGCTGAATGCAAGAAACATGATCTAAGCGATCAATACTTTAGCCATACCGGTCGTGACTTACAGTTTCAATATCATTAACTGGTCAGTTACTGAAATATGTAATGTTGACAGAAAGATACGAAAATTGTTGAGAATGTATAGAATGCACCAGCCTAAAGCAGATATAGAACGACTTTACCTGCCAAGAAAAGAGGGTGGCCGTCGACTTTTACAACTGGAATTAACAATGAAGATTGCCACAATTGGCCTAAACACCTACCTGAAAAACTCTGATGACTGGATGTTAAAACTTGTCTTAAGGCATCAAAACAAGAAAGCATCATACTCAGTAACAAAACAGCCAAAAGAATATCTAAATGAATTCCAAATACAACAAATCCCAGAATTAGACGTACTGGAAACAAACACAGAAAAAGCTAAGCGTATGAAAACGCGTGCTAAACCTGCTGTCTTAGACATTCTTACTGAAAAATGCAAGAAAAATCTCTCAATGGCAAATACCCAAAGAGAGTTAATAGTAGTTAATAGCTTCCTAGGTCTAAACAACAGTAGTATTATTCCCTTCATGGGACTGTCACATTAAGCTGACAGCATACAATTACTTCAACGTATCACTACTGCATAAATCTCTCAGAGATTTAGAAATGTATTATTTCTAATTTTGAAATCAGTGAATGTATTTCACTAGAATTATTATATATTTACAAGAGCTTGACAGGCATCTTCGACTAGCAAGTCATGTTACCCCAGACTGATGACGAGCAAAGACTCAGAAACATGTTTCTGGATGTAGGCTTAGCTGGGTGGAGGTGCTTATCTTCCCCTTGTAAACATAAGGACACATGAAATGTGTCAAGGCCAACAGGAAGCGGTGCAGCTTCCTAGGTCTAAACAACATTAGCATCATTCCCTTCATGGGACTGTCACATTACATTGACAGCATACAACTACTTCAAGGAAATGATAATCATAAAAATAATCTAAAAGTAGAATCGATCAAAATCGACAGAAGAAATTCGTATGGACCAACGAAAGTAATCCCCAAGAACAGAGTTCAACGATGACATAAGATTGCAAATCTTTTCATCGCAGACTCAATATGAAAGCGTGTCATTTATTTATTGCCCACAAGGGGCTAAACATAGAGGGGACAGACAAAGGGATTAAGTCGATTACATCGACCCCAGTACGTAACTGGTACTTAATTTATCGACCGCGAAAGGATGAAAGGGAAAGTCGACCTCGGCGTAATTTGAACTCAGAACGTGACGGTAGACGAAATACCGCTAAGCATTTCGCCCAGTTCGCTAACGTTTCTGCCAGCTCGCCGCCTTAATATGAAAGCGTAGCATTCTGCCCAATATGAAAAGAGTAATGCATACTTTGAATCTGAAGTATATAAAAAAAGTACTCGAGCATCAATGTCTTAAGAAATAATATATAAAGCAGTAGTAAAGAATGTAGGCGCTCTTTCAGATTTACTCATATAGAAATATCAAAACTTAAGTAAACATCGTGGAACACAACTATAGAGAAAAGAAAACAAATAAAATCAATAATGAAAAGACAAAACTGAAAGGGAAAAAGAAAGACAAATACTACGAAAATATAGCATATAAAATGAAGTACTCGAAATAAAAGAATATCTGAAACAAGAAACCATCGCCAAATCGCAAAGAATATGTTGATAAAAAAAACGACAATGATTCTTTGGACAAAGCAAAGGGTTCGGCTCCAACCCAAAACAATTGAGCAAGAAGTGGCTTGCAATAAATAGAAATCAATAACACTAGCAGCTAGGGAAGTAGAATTCTGGAGAGAAATAAATACGCAGAGCAAAGGAATCACCTTCACAGTGCGTATTGAAATTGTTCAACATAACAAATGCAGCTACTGAACAATCTAGACTATATCAATGCATAAAGTAACCTGGATGCCACAAAAAGGCACCACCTCCATCAACAGAAAAACACTTGGAAAGGATAAGATCAAAAACTTCTGGTTGAAATATTTAAAGGGACATGATACCGAAAAAGCATAATAAAAAAATGAAGGATCCAGAGACTGCACACTGAAAAGAAAAATTACCTTAAACACCAGAAGGGTAGAATGATGCAGCAAGGTTCATCTGGTAATGATCAATTATTGATTAACAAAACTTTGACCAAAGCTTTAGCCAATGACTGTACGAGAAGCAAGACAGAGATGAGTATAGAATGGAATAACTACCAGAAGTATTTTAGCAGTGTTCCTCGCTTGTGGGTTCTGAAAATAGCCATGAGTAAGGTAGCATCAACGATAGGCAGTGACTTGATCTGAGACTGCGTATTGAAACAGAAGTAACTGAACCGTGAAAGGAAAGAACCAATTAATAACACACAAAGCTTTTAATTTAAATTTATTTCATGAGGCGTCAAAATTTTCATCGTACAATGTGCGACCTATTCATCAATACAATTTCACTACAACACAAGACAGACCCCAAGTGCAGAGTCCTTGATGCCCATGATGAAACAATTGACCAAAACGTATCTAGATGTTCAACCTTGGCTGCAATCGAATATAAAGCTAGACACGACATAATTGGCCAATAAATTCGCTGGATTTTGTGCAAAAGCCTCGATGCTGAACATGCGAGAAGCTAGTATGAATACCAACCTAAAACAGTTGTTGAATGTATCGGCATTACCATCCTTTAAGATTTTACAGTACATACTGTTCGCACAATGAATACCAACAACCCAAATATTATTCGAGACACCAAAAACAGAGCTGCCAACTCATAGATATATCAATGGCAAGGAATATGATAAACTTGCCAAGCATTAAGACTTTGAAATTGAAATAAGCAGGATGTGGCGTCTAAAAAAGGAAACAATACTAGGTGTAATTGGAGCGCTAAAACTGAAAAAAACAAAAACAGCCTGTGGTTTCCTTAAAAAATCCCAGGAAAACCTATCATATATGAAATAAAGAAATAGAACTAAACAATAAAGCTCACACTCTAGTTCTTGTCCTTGTAATCTCTCATTTCATCTCATCTTTCTTGCCCGGTTATTCTTGGGAGGGTCGTAGTGGCTCAGTTGATCCGGCTGGATCCTTAAGCGAGACCAACTGAGCTCATGGATATTATCCAACCACCTTGCTCGTAGCCTACACCTGAGTCTCCTGCCGGTTGGTTTTGTCCGTAAGACGTGTCCAGCGATTCTTTCCGCGACATTCTTACCACATGTACATAGTATCGGAGCTGTGATATCTAAATTCGGAGCACCTCTCTGATATCAAAATAACCCCATCTCGGTCGCTTGTATTGAATGACTTCGACTTAACACCATTCAACCGAACGCAAATGCTATGGCATTCGTATAGAGACTTCATGGCAACAAGAAGCTGTCCATCGATCCCATACACCTGCAGAACCTTTCCCAAGTCCTGTAGAACGTGGTCGTGTGCCTTTTCGAGGTCTACAAAACAGGCATACACCACTTGACAACATTACCACGATTTCTCGAAAACCTGCCGCAGTGTGAATATTTGTCAGCTGTGCTGCGTCTTGAGCGAAAACCACATTATTCACCAATCAACGTGGATTCGACAATATCCCTACATCTCTTCGCCTTGTAATCTATATTCTCAAAACTTTTGGTGTTATTTCTATTTATTCTTTTATTTTATGTCGACTCTAGGTGACTAGTAGTCATTCGACAGGTACTTATTATCTTGCCGATGTCAAAAGAGTGGTAATTACCAACAGCAAATATTCTGCTCAATACCATCTTGGTATAAAAGCCAATATTCTGCTCAGTGCCGCAGATTTGCTTGTCAATTGTTTGACCTTAACCAGTTGAGCATGTCTGTTGGTGGCTGACAATATGTGCCTCTCTGATCACGAGCAGAAATAGTGGGGAAGCGTCATAGCCATATGTTGAGAGGAATTCTTTGGGGTTCGAATAATTCACCTCTGGAAACATGGGTATGTCGTTTAACATCCTTAAACAACCCTTATTCAGGAACCTTTTGAGCGGGATGGGTACTCGATCTGAAGAAAATTCTAACTGGGACCCATCTGCAAAATCATGCACTGTTTATCTTGACATAAGATCACCATGTCGCACACATTTGGTTGTGTGGAATGTACTCGGTGTACTCTTATCAGACTGGTAGTCATGATGGATATATTGGGCTTTGTAGATTTGTAACCTGGTGTCACTTTGATGGTATGCACTGCATTCTCAATAATAATAATAATTCTGTATTTTATTAACCTCAAGGGCCCACACACACAGTACAAAACGTTTCATATAAAGAGGTTACAAGACATGTGGGGCGCATGCTATAATTCTCCACTTCTTTTACTGCTTAAGAATTAATATTTTGATTAGAAGGCACTTCCTGCCCCTGGCGGTCCATGGTAATAGAAGAATAACAATACAGAAATGTAAGCATAATTCTCCATAAAATATGAAATATATCTGATAATATCACCGAAACTAACCCTAAGTTAATAAGGTCAATCCTAAGTTAAGAAGACTAGTACTATATGGAGCCCAATGCATGCAACTGACACTTATTATATGCGATTATTACATGCATGTACTTATATTGTTGAAATAGCATACATATGAGGAAATTAGGTCAATACAAGAGACAAAGAAAACAAAAGAGAATGAACATTTGAATATAAAATCAAACAAAGCGGAACGACACCAGTATATACAACTGATACTTGTTTTTATATTATACGTATTACACATGAGATTCTTAAACACTAAACATGCTGTTTAAATAGCGCACACAAACAAATACATCTAACACACACATAAATAGAGGAGGCGACAAGCTGGCAGAAACGTGAGCACGTCGGGCGAAATGCTTAGCGGTATTTTGTCTGCCGCTACGTTCTGAGTTCAAATTCCGCCGAGGTCGACTTTGCCTTTCATCCTTTCGAGGTCGATTGAACAAGTACCAGTTACGCACTGGGGTCGATGTGATCGACTTAATCCGTTTGTCTGTCCTTGTTTGTCCCCTCTGTGTGTAGCCCCTTGTGGGTAGTAAAGAAATAACACACATAAATAGAGAATAGATAAACGCTTGAGAAAATCACAGCAAAACGAAACGAAATTATGATTATATGCTACATTCAATGAAATAAGATAAAATCAACGCTATTTTGAAAAAAATGTCCCGAGATATATCAGTCAGTAACAAAACTTTATCATCCAGGACAGGATATATTGGGTTGGCAACTGAGTTCCCGCTGTTTTTTTAATTCAAATTTTTTAAAAGGTTTAATAAAAAATAACAACTAATGAATCAATAATGTATTCACCTTTGTTGTTTACAACTTCTTCCCAACGTTCAACAAGATTTTCAATACCTCGTTGGTAGAAATCACCCGATTTCGATTCGAAAAATTGATCCAACCAAGCACTCAATTCTGCATCAGTATTGAACGAAACTCCGCGCATAGAAAGAGATCAAAAGAGGTGGAAATCCGTTGGTGCCAAATTAGGAGAGTACGGCGGGTGTGGTAGTACTTCCCAGCTATGCGTTTGAACGGCTTCCTTGGTCATATTGGCGATATGAGGGCGAGCGTTTTGCAGCAGAAGAACTCCATACTGTCGATTAGGTCTTTTCGCTTGAACAGCCGTGTTGAGTCGTTCCATCTGTTGAACATAGAGTTCTGCGTTGACCGTTTGGTTCCGTTCAAGCAATTCGTAATGAATAATCCCTTCTCAGTCCCACCATACGCACAACATCATTTTACGCGGATGAAGATCTTGTTTCACGCCCGATGTCGCTTGTTTACTGGGGTTAAGCCATTCCTTATGCTGCTTCATATTGATGTACAGGCACCATTTTTCGTTGCCGGTAACGATTCGGTAAAGAAATCGTTGCTTGTGTCCATGAGTTGAGTGGTGACGAGCAAGCAAACCAGCGGAGATTGTGGCTCGTTGATTTTTGTTGCTGTCACATGCGGAACTCATGTTCCATACTTCTGAACTTTTCCCATCGAGTGAAGATGCTTCTCTATAGCAGTGTAGGACCATTCCCTTTTCTCTGCCAGTTCCCTTGTCGTTTGACGAGAATTTTCGTGCAAACGTTGGTTTAATCGCTCTCCATCGAACCCAACTGTACAGCCAGAACGAGATATGTCTTCGAGGTCAAAATTTCCATCTTTGAACTTGGCATACCAATCACGAGCGGTACTTTCAACTATGGCACCCTTTCCATACACAGCACAAATGTCGCGAGCAGCTTTTGCAGCCTTAGAACCTTGATTAAAGGCAAACAAGAGGAGGTGTCAAAAATGCTCGCTTTTCTTAACTTGACATTCCATTTTAATGATCTGAAAATAAACAAAAATTAACTAAAATTAACTTGAAAAAAACCCCCAAAAAACAAAATAGATTCCAAAATTTAAAAACGCAATAAATTCCAAAATTTATAAAAACGGCGGGAACTTAGTTGCTAACTCAATATCATGGATTTCGAAGCTTGAATTTATTGCGATCATGACATAAAGAACACATGGTTCTACAGTTACTTCCTCGGAAAAGGTTAACCCCAATCAGAAAGGATTGTCTTTTACTGTTAGACCCAGAATAAAAGCAATATTAAAGCAGAACGCTGGATTTATGAACATAACATTAAAGTGTTACATGCCTATTACATATCAACACATGAGTATCATGAAAGTGATGCATAAGTTATGGGAAAGAAGTGAGGGAAATATCACTGCAAGCAAATTTGCAAATGTACGGAGATTATAATGAACAATAACTAGATTCCAAAATAAGAATAAAATAAATCTTATGGAAATGCATGCTAAACATAAAACGAAACCGACTGCACATAATAATAACCTTACACAAAATAATTACAGAATAATAATAATAAAATAATAAAGGAAATTTGCTCTAAATACGAGAAACAGAAGATTCCATAAATGTCAGAAAATAATCTAACGGCTATATATAAAATAAAGGAGTCCTCATGATACAGTGAAAATACTACTGACACCTTCTCTTTACGATAAACAAACAAGGTATTACAGCAAATCAGAAATAGAGACAGAAAAAGAAAAAAAAATAACTAAATCTCTAATAGACTGTGAAGGCCACAGAAATCCTCAAAGAAACACACGATCACAAGAATATAACCGTGATCCCTTACTTAACAACAAATGCAATAAAAACATGTATCCCATCAGAAAAATCAGGATCAGCATTGAGAAGGGCCTAACTGAAATAATAGATAAAATACAAGAGAACATAACAAAAGAGATCGGCATAAGCACCTGCCTAAGCTACACACGAAAAAGTAGCTCTACAAATAAACATGTAAATAAATATGAATGTCTGCGTTAGAAATTCTATCCACAGCAATAAATTACCTGAAGTTCAACCACCCGTGTGTGTGTGTATCTGAGTGTGTGTCTCTGTGTGTGTGCATGTGTGTATCCAACTATGCACACATGCGCGTGTACATAATGTTGAAACTATTGGTGCCTACAGAAGATAATCGTGTACTTTTTCATAAGTCTATGGAATGGTAGAATCATCCACCATCTTTCCAACAATTTTGAATTCAGTAGCTCTACCAGCCGTGGGCATACTTCATATATATATATATATATATATATATA
>NC_068982.1:107257232-107259352 GCF_001194135.2 Octopus bimaculoides
ATATATATATATATATATATACTGTTAATGAAAACCAGGGTGTGTTGCGTTCCGTTACTTAAGAATTGAAGTCATATATAGTAAATGCATTTTTTCACTCACACACACACGCACATACATACATACATACATACATGCATGCATACATACATACATATGATTAGATGCGTTCGAAGCTGGACGATTAAACCATTTAAGTCTTGGCTCTAATGTTAATCGCGTTAAAATCCCGCCGTCGTTTGTACACCCAGGTGGTCCGTATTCGAGGGTGAGCTGTGACATAATATAAAAAACGCAGCAATATTAAAAGAAAAGAGCATGTGCATTGACTTGGTATTTCCTTATTTCACCCTGAGCACTGTTCTAAGTCAATAGCCACATAAGATGTCTCCACAGTTTATATGTCATACTTCACCGTTTCATCGACACACTGTCTATACCTGTGGTTCGCAGCAGGGGTCTGCATGACCCTTGGAGGTCACATAAGATTTTGCTGTTAAAATTTATGTGTAATAATTTCGTTACGCTTCTACAATACGCAAAATATTTTAAGAATTTTTCTATGCATTTCCGAATAATATATAATTATAAAAATATAATGGGACTTTTTTTAAACAACGAATGTCTATGGGGGTCCAATGAAGTAAAATAGGAGTCAAAGGAATCTACAGGCAAAAAATGGTTGAGAACCACTAATCCTATACTTTAGAGGGAAATGGTCCAGCTCGCTAAGTCATTCCCTACCATTTTCGATTTATAACGTTTTTGTGCATTAAACTATTCATCACTTCGTCTTCTTCCTCTACCTTCTACTTCTTGCCAGTTTCCTCCCACGAATCTTTTTGAGTTAATCCTTTGAGAATCGCTACAGCAGCAGCAGCAGCACTGTCCTCATCATACCAGACATCTACAATTCAGAGATTATGTTTGGAAAAAAAAAACTATAGTTAACTATCTCTCACACAGAGTGCAGATATGCTGAAAGCATTTTGGAAAACAAGCAAAGCAGCAACAGCAACAACAACAACAACAACAACAACAAAAAGATGATCTTGAGCAACAGAAACAACAACAAGAACAAAGAAAATAATAAGAACAGCTTAAAAGAGGAACAAGAATCACGGTAAACATAATATGAATAGCACAAGTAGCGACGTAAATAATTTCAGTAACTGCAAATTTATCAACAGCGACACCTGCGGTCGTTACAATAACAACGACAACAACAACTGCAGCAATAATAACAACAACAACAGCAACAACGAAATATATACTTATATCTTCTTACTTCTTCCTGCTAACCATATCTTCGTTCCGCTTCTTTCTCAGAACTTTAATATTCTTTAACGGAATTTCAATACAACTGCGCATACCTCGACACATATCTCTCCCCTTTACACGCACAAGCGCATAGATAGATAGATAGATTATCTATCTATCTATCTATCTATCTATCTATCTATCTATCTATCTATCTATCTATCTGTCTGCCTGTCTGTCTGTCTGTCTGACTGACTGTCTGTCTGTACGTATAGATATATACATAAATGTATGCATATATACATACACATGCACAGACACAAAACTCATACATATAAGCACACACACATGCATGTGTGTGTGTGTGTGTGTGTGTGTGTATGTGTGTGTATTTGTGTGTTTGTGTGTTTGTGTGTTTGCGTTTGTGAAGTGAAAAATTTAGTGTATCTTACTACTCAAAATTTCTAGCTGCAAGCGCTCTTCAGTTGGAGTGTTTACTCCATAGATATTAGGGAAACTTAACAGATTTTCTTATCAAACCTGAAACAGAATTCAGAAAAATGGAGGGAAAAAGTGGGTGGATAATAAGCGAATTCGATAATGTTCTTTTGATATAGATAGATTAAGAATTTTATCTGAAATCCAAATCCATTCGGAGAGAGACTTGCACAGTTATACCACTTGCTTCTAAAATTGTATGTAGAAATATTCATTAAGACTGCTAAATTAATATTGTGTAAACTAATCTTTGTTTATACTAAATATATAAATATAGAATGTGTGTGCGTGTGTGTGTGTGTGCGTGTGCGTGCGTGCGTGTGTGTGTGTGCGTGTATGTGTGTATGTATATGTATATGTGT
>NC_068982.1:107260188-107262309 GCF_001194135.2 Octopus bimaculoides
TATACCCTGTGTTTAACCGTGTATGATATACAACAATAACATAACATTTTCTGAAAGTAAGTTAACATTTTAATATTTAAAATATTAATATTACTTTAACAAGATAAAAGAAAAAAATATGTCCATAAAAGTAATTACGTTGTTATTAATACAAGTAACAATAAAATCAATTATAACTCTTCGTTAAATTATATATATTTTTCAATCATTATCATCATGTTATCCACTATTATTAGACTCTGATTCAATATCACTTCTAATCAATGTTCATTTACACTGTTTACCTCATCATCAATTTCTTCTTGATCAGTGACATCATCTTCCGAGACATTAAGTGCAATCGTAATGCGTTTTATAAAACTTAGAGCTATGATAGCAAAATCATTAGAATCCTATGTTTTCTTTATTTTTGATAAAATTAGTCGCAATGAAAATTTTAAATTTTGCTTGAGGCAGTTAAGTCATGACTGTGATTTGCTATATATTCAGAAAATAATGATTTCAATTATTGTTGAAAAGGCTTATTATTGCAGGCACTTAGTGGCTGTAAAAATGCTTGTTGACCGACAAAGAATGGCTGTAACTTAGATGGAAACAAAAAAGAATCCAATATAAGCATTCTGTTTATCTTTAGTACCACGCTAGTACTATGATACAATCCAAAAGAATCTATCCATCAACTATATTATTGCATAGACGAACCATTTAAGAACTAGCAATATCAATATTTGCAAATTTGATACCTTTAAGTAATGTTTCAAATTAGAATATGGCATAAGGAGGCAGTTTACTATCATTGTAGTTGTAGCAAGCATTATTGCACTACACTGTTCTTTGTTGACACGTGTACGAAGGGATATGGTTTTATTCTCAACTTTATAAAAGCTGTATCATCTGACTTTTCAAAATACACTATCATTCGCTCAACATTTCGAATTTGATTAAGTGAATACAGATTTTTCTTTAGCAAACCAATCATTGGAATTGAATAAGTTTTTCTTCATAGCCTTTAAGCAAAAGTTGACACGCAATGGTTCTACGGCATAGACCAATAGAATGTCTGTGAGTCAATTCCGACTTGCATTGAAAGGGAATTAGGTTTTAAAGCTTGAATACGCATCATTTAATTTAAAAGAGCACAAGCACGTTCTCTCAAATCATTCAAATCGGTATTCAATTCTGCTTCCAGTTCAAGAAAACTGCGTTCTTTTTTTTTTCGCAAAATGTTTTTCGATTTCTCGATGCAATGCTTAATTTCCAGTTTTGTTCATGTAACAGACGAATAGTGGAATCCAAAATCTCTGATTACTTCAAGATTTCCCCTTTCTTCAGCTACTTTTAATATTTCTCCGGTTGTGTGAGATCGACGATGCTTCGAAGCGTTCACACTGGTGATAATATTGATAATCTGTATACGAAAGATTACACATTTAATGTAAGAGGAAAAGGAGTTTGTGATGCTGTATGTTCAAGCCGAATTCAGCATTTTGAAAAGATGCAACATGATCGCAGTAACAGCTAATAAACTCTGTGCTAACATATGTTATCGTGTTAACAATCTCCGGGCTTTGAAGGTTAAGCTCAGAGATTTTTTAATACATTAATTACGTCTCCGCTGAAGTAGTAGTATCTCATCGATGCTCAGTTACAAAGAATTTCTTAGAAATACCAGATTCAAAGAACAGCTGTTGAGAATTTCTAACAAAGTTATTACTTGTTAGTATTTCATAAAAATTGTGGTCAAAAGAATCAATTAAAGGGAAAAGTATTCCAATCTCAAAACCTTTGGAATACACGTCCTTATATTTAAACAGCAACTAGTACATTTGCTGATATTTGCTGGAATTAATTAACTAGAAGCGTATGAAGCAGCGTGCATTGAAATATAGGTGTGTGCAATTACATTTAACATGCTTATGTACATTCAGACGGGGACAGATCTTTGGTGCTGAAAAATTGTTTCGAGAGAAAAAATTCGTTTTTAGAGGATCGGCTGAAAAGTTCATAGACTGACTAAGATATTCTCTGCGCCTTTATATATGTACTAGCTTTTATATATGTACTATATATATGTACTAGCTTAATATATATGTACTATATATATATATGTACTATATATAT
>NC_068982.1:107266474-107267224 GCF_001194135.2 Octopus bimaculoides
AGAGAGAGAGAGAGAGAGAGAGAGATAGAGAGAGAGAGTGAGACAGACAGAGAGAGAGAGCGAGAGAGAGAGAGAGAAAGAGAGATTATTATAGAGATAGCCACCGTGGCTCAAATTTCTGAAAATGTTAAGAAGTTAAACTAAAGCACAAATGAATTGAGAGGACATGCGTCGTATAAGAAAGATGTCAACTGGATAAAAAGTAACAAGTCGTCGAAGTGGAAGAAACTTAAAACTGAGAAAAACCAGGGAACCGCACAAAATAGACGATAAAAGACAGCGAAAAGTGGCGAGAAACCGTATTGGAGAAGATATGTCCAACGCATGCAAGCGTGGGAAAATTGTAAAATGAGGACAACAACGATGATGAAGACATACATACATACATACATACATACATACATACACATCTGTACGAACACACACACACATACACATATACATATGCAGGAAATTAGATGTGTAAATAGGATACGTATGCGTGTGTCCAGAAATCGAAAAATAGTAGATGAAAGAGAGGAATGAGTGCGGTGGACTTTAAGAAGTAAGGTACGTAGCTAAGAATTCAATGACACCGGAACGTTTGCAGTTGTCGAGAGTGAAAGAGAAAAAGAAAGGAACAACTGGCACTATTCGGAGTAAGATAAAGAGTGGGAGCGAGGGAACGAGAGAAAGGCATTGAGAGAGTGAGAGAGAGGGAGAGAGAAGGGTAGAGAGAGAAAGAGAGAGAGAGAGAGAGAGAGAGAGAGA
>NC_068982.1:107268616-107273355 GCF_001194135.2 Octopus bimaculoides
ATATATATATTCTTTTATTCTTTAATTCTTTTACTTGTGTCAGTTATTTAACTACACCCATGCTGGAACACCATTTTGAAGTATTTTAGTCGAACAAATCGACCCCAGGACTTTCTTCAAGCCAAGTTCTTATTCTATCGGTCACTTTGCCGAACCACTAAGTTACGGAGACGTAAATATACTAACACTTGGTGTCAAGCAGTGATGGAGGGGGAACAAACACAGACACAAAGACACACACATACACACATACATACACACACACACGCGACAGGCTTCTTTCAGTTTCTGTCAACCAAATCCATTCACAAGGCGTTGGACGGCCCGAGGCTATAGTAGAAGACACTTGCTCAAGGTGTTATGCAGTGGGACTGAATCCGGAACCATGTGGTTAAGAAGCAAGCTTCTTACCACACTGTCACTCATATATATATATATATATAAATATATATATATATATATATACGTCACTAAAGCGACTGAGGGTGCTATTCAGCACCAGTATTGGTAGTAATAAGAGCGAAGACAACTCATATGCACAATAGCACATTATCTTATTTACTGACAAGGGAGGCAAACTCACTAAGCACTGCATAACCAGATCACCAGTGATTTCACGTTTACATTAACGCTCGTCAGTGGCTCTCACCGACGCCTTTGGTTAAACTTCACTCGCCTTGCCAGCTTATAAGATCACCGTAGAAACCATGCGCTGATTTCATAATCATAAAGATCCAAACTACAAACACATAGTGGGAAAATGTTGGAAAAGTTCGCGGCCTTAGGATGTAAAACGAACATTAAAGTTTATTTGCGACATGCCAATTTGGATTTCTTTGGATGTGAGTGGGGAGCAGGGGGAAAGGTTTCATCAAGATGGAAAGAAGATATACGGAAAGATGGAATATCAGTATGATGGCTGACTACTGCTGGATGTTGCATCGTAAATGCTCATCAAACGCTCACGAGCGAAAGAGTCCCAGGCGTAATTACCCAGTGAAAAAGAGATTTTGAGGTGCTGAGCGAAAAAATGATTGGAAGCCTTGTAAAAAATCTGTGTGTACCATTTAATTTTGCTAAATAAACTACCAAATTCATTTTTATTAGTTTAATTTTGCCCTACCATATGTAGATTTACCTACAAATTATGGTATATTATATTAATTTGTGAGAAAACCTTAGGTAATGGGAACAAGTTTTAAAAAATTTTTTTTTTATGTCGAATTAGCAGCACAAAGATTTAAGTAACATACAGTTATCAAAAAAATTTCAAAAGTTCCATTTCGTAGACCTGTATTATCATTCACATCATCAAAAAAGGCAAAGCACCCAAAACTGTAAAAAAAAACAAAAAAAAAACAGAAAGAACCAAAGTTAATTATCGTCAGATTAAGGCAAGCAGGCTGAAATTTCGAAGTCACTGCCAAGCTTTCCTTGTAAAAGTTATTAAATGTGTACTTTAAAAAGTACTGAGAAATCCTTCATTTTAATATTAAATTGTTTTTTTTAAATAGCTTCACACTAATACAAATATTAATAATATATAATATATACATACACATATGTGTGTGTATGTGTGTGTGTGTGTGTGTGCATAAAACATATACATATATGACATATGTATGTATGTAAGTATGTATGTATGTATGTATGTATGTAACATATCCATGTATGTAAGCATATGAACAAATTCTAAATAAATTTACATGCGAACAATTAGAAAACACTAGTTTTGCTTCGCCATGCAAGTCTTTCTCTACAGAGTAGTCCAAAACATAGTTGCACTAGTTTCATTTGTTTTCTTCCGGTTTCTTTAGAATGTCTGATCAGTTTCGTTCTACAGTAGCTAACTTATAGTTATTGAAGATGCTATAAAGTAATATGTACTGATTTCATTCATTTATTTATCAGTTCATCCGCTAGTAGCGTATCAATTAACTAAAGTACTGACAATGCACGTGTGTGTGTGTGTGCGTATGCATGTATGTGTGCATGTGTGTGTGCGCGTGTGTGTATGTGTGTGTGTGTGTGTGTGAAGCTATTTACACATGCTGAAGGATTCCATTACTTGTAAGCCTGTTGGTCAATTTTTTTTATGCATATGAACATGTTTATTTCTTCTCTCTAATTCTTAATATTTTTTCTACTACGAGCACAAAATCTTAAATTTTGTGGGAGGAAGCTAATCGATTACTTAGCTGGTACTTATTTTATCGATACCGAGAGGATGAAAAACAAAGTCGACCTCAGTAGAATTCGAACTCAGAACGTGGAGTCAGACGAAATGTCACTAAGCATTTTGTCCTACGAGTTAACGATTCTGCCAGTTAGCCGCCTTGTTAATTAATACTGAGTCCTTTTGTCCTGTGACATACGAAACTTGGTTGTTCTGTTTGCCATCCATCCATCCATCCATCCATCCATCCATCCATCCATACATACATACATACATAGTTTACTGTTCCGTTAAGGTAGGATCAAAAAGAAAAGTGCTCCATGCAGTGAGAGATAAGTATCATTTAATGCAGTGTTTCCCAAATTTTTCGCGCCAAATTGCAAAATCGCCCACCTATCGCCCCAAAAATGCTCTATACAACGCCAATTTCGAAATGAAGGTAGTGATAAATGATTTAAAATCAACGAGAATTTTTCTGTTTCCTTGCAATAACTTATTCAAATCATTTAATTTTGTGAATATATCGCAAGGAAAAAAGATATCACACCTTGTAGCCATCAGTGAAGCGGATAGTGGAGTATCTTCAAAGAAAGATATGATTATATGAAATAGTTCAACAAAGCGTAAGACACAGTTTCCTTTTGAAAGCCACCGCACTTCGGTATGGTATAATAGTTTAGTATGGTCCTCAATAAAGAGTTGACAGAAAATTCGATCAGACAAGGGACTGGACTTCAATTTGTTCACAGTCTTGATAACTAACTGTAACGCATCATTCAATCGACTGTTCATATTGTTTTCCACTAAATGATGCCAGTGTGCCAAGCAATGAACAGTTAGTATCTGGTGGGAAGTTTCACGCTTTAGGAGAGATGAAAAACCTTTGTATCTTCCTATCATCGAAGGGGCTCCATCAGACGCACAGACAAGAATATTACTGACTGGGATATTATGTTAGAAAAAGAAAGACTTGTGAGTGTGAAAAATAGTTGCACCTTTTGAATCAAGGGGCAATTTCTCTGTGAACAGCATTTCATCACAAGGTTGAAGGTCTTTGCTGAAATACCGAACATATACCATCATCAATCATTGATTGTCCACAACTGTTGACTCATCCACTTGTATAGAAAATTCAGAACGCTGGAGAATATTAATGAGCTGATGTTTGACATCGTTGACCATTTCATCGATACGTCGAGAAATTGTGTTATTACTAAGTGGGATCTTCATAATGTTATCGGTTTTTTTCGTGCATAGCGGTTGACAAAACCTCTTCAATAACTAGGTGAAGTAATGTTTCTCCAATTGTGTGAGACTTCCCAGACTTAGCAACAAGCAATGCAATGTTGTACGATGCAATCAACCCGTCGTTCTCTTGTTTACTAGTTTCTTGGAATAGCGTGTTGAATGTTTGCATTTGCCTTTTAAAAGAGGAGCTCAGATGCAAAAAGTATGATAACGGCTTGTCTTTGTCAGAATGCTTTGCACCAGAGTGATGTTTCAAGCGTGAAGGTTTCATTGCTTCGTTGGTCAATGTTTGATGGCAAAGAAGGCACATTGGTAACTGACAGTTCTGAAGAGAGGGAATAAATTCAAGCGACAAGTAATCACTACTGTACTGTCAACAAATTTTCTTGACTGGAGGCATCAGTAAAGTGAAAATAGGAAAACGAATTTCTACAGGCAGCGTCAGAAAGGCAGTATTGTATTCCCAAAGAGAAGAAGAAGCCAATAGAGCAGAGTCAGATGACACGTCAATACTGGAGCAAATATGGATCAAGTTCGTTTGACTGCCAGCATTTCAAAAATTGAAGTTCATCGAAAATTTTAAAACTTGGACATTAATATACCTTTCCAAGCAAAATTGCTGGAGTTATTCAACTTTTTCCAGAAAAATGTTTTTAAAAGTTATAGAGGCTTAAAGTTTGATCATTTTCACTCATTCAAGAAACACGATTTCAGAGCTGTCATTTTGTGGGTGACTGCACATTTTGTTAACATCTTGAAAATAGCACTTGTGTTTTGATATGAAACCACAGAATTACGTACGACATGTAACCCCTCATAACTTTCTTTTATCTTTCGGAGTTTTCAGAAAATTTTTGCGAATTTGAATTCTATACGCAGGACTTCATACGATTATGCACCCACCAAAATTGTGGTAGAGTGTGATTTAAAGCTTAGGCCTATTTGGCTGCTATTTTTGGCACGCATGACAACCATCTCAATGACTGCGACAAAAATATTCGATAAACAAATCCGCTTTTTTAATACAAACCGACCTCTCATGCGAGTAGTCAAATCGATGAAAGCGCATCTTTATTCTAGGCATGCCTCGATATGAGTAAATGCAGACTTAATTTTTAAAAATTCATTGTCACCCACAAAATGTTTATATCGCCCACCAAAATCTCAAATGGCCCACCATTTTCTAGAAATTAGCCCATCGCCCACTTTGGGAAGCTATGATTTAATGTATAATGTATTAAAATAAGAGCTCATATTTTAGTATAATATACTTTAAATTACATATATATGTTTTGTTTTGGAGAGAATATAATAT
>NC_068982.1:107273365-107274701 GCF_001194135.2 Octopus bimaculoides
CAGATAGATAGATAGATAGATAGATAGATAGATAGATAGATAGATACGCACACATACATATATAAAATCTAGTTTTTTTTTTAGATTATGCATATATTTTCATTTGACTTGGTTTCGAACTTGTCTTTAGAATTGTTTGCTAGCTGCTGCATGTAGCCGACTATATGACTGTATATTTTCTACGTGCAATAACACGATAAAAACTAAGACAGCTGCAACTGGGCATTTATTACTAGCGGTTTCCCGAGTAAATCACCGGTGGCAATCATCATTGCCTTATGTCTTTTGTTCTTTTGTTTTTTTTAAATTTGTTACCCAAAATGCAACTGTTCTGTTACATCGACATTTTTCACAGTTTATATCTGTCGAGAGATTTTGTCAATTTTAATGTTGATAATAAAATGCCAATACTACGTTGAATTACAAAAATTGTACTAGGCGTTCTCTTCTTACGTTCAGTTTGCTCCTGCTCTTATGGCACATGTAATTGTTTATCCTTTCTTTACAGCCTAAGTGGATCATTCTGACGATTACTTCTTTCTGCATCTTTAAACATCACCTAAAATTTAAATATATAGAAGTATAAGAGAAAGGCTGGATGTGCATGATTTTAGATAAAGAAGCTTTATTTGAAGAATTTATTCATCTTTTAAAATTTTACATTATCAGAATTTTGAAGCAAAGTTTGAAGTAAGTGTTTTTGCTTATGTAACAATTTGTTTTTATTATTATTATGTGGGTGAGGTCAACGTAAAATGTTTTTTTTTTTTTTACTTGGCTTGTTGCTGTTTGTGTTTGTGTGCGTTCGTGCACCCGTGCGCTTGTAAGTGCTTGTGAGCGTGTGTGTAATAGAAGTATTTTTATTATATGAAATGTTTTCTGCTAAAATGAAATAAAAACAAAGTCGCTTTCTTTAGTTTCCACGCATCTAATTAACTCATTTAATTTTTTTCTCTTTCAAAGGAATTTTATAAGTTTATAAAAACAATGTTTAACTGATCCAATGCGTTCTACATTTGACAATTTTTTTTCCTCTTCATCATCAACGCCCTCTAATTTCGACAGCTTCCTGCAGATCTCAATTTTTCCACAGCTGCCAGTGAAACTGACAATTATACTTTTTTTGAATGGCAACAATTTAAGTCAAGACTTAAAGAAATATATTGTATGTATCCTGTTAGCATGTGAAGCAAAAAATTATATATAAACACGCAGAAACATTTATAAACGCACAAACATATATGAATACATACATGCATACATACATACATACATACATACATACATACATACATACATACATATATGTATATATACACACACACACACACACACA
>NC_068982.1:107274851-107284851 GCF_001194135.2 Octopus bimaculoides
TATATATGTATGTATGTATGTATATTCATTTCTAGCTAAATGGACAGAGTTCTATTTATTTTTACAAATATTTTCCATCAAGTTAAAAAAAAAAATTATTCGTCTCCCTCTCAGATTTCAAATTCTATTATGAAATTATTGTTAGAGATTTTATAAGGGTGATTATATCACTAACATGTGGTTATGATAAAAGAAAATTCTGTTTATCAATAACCCTTCACTTTTAAACGTTATTTAGTGCAATTGAAATAAAAATAACATAAAAAAATGTCTTCTTTTATAGATACGCAATTAGCGAAATGAGAAGTTGGGATTTTCTTGACTTAATAACATGTGAAAAATGAAATTATTTTTATCCTACAATCAAAATTGAGAGTGAACTTAACACGTTTCTACGATGCTCACAACAACAACTATAGTGATAAAGAGGTCTTACGTAAGTAGAAGACCACAGAGGCGAGGCCCAGAAGATGATTTTCAAAATCTTTTTTCGTAGAGTTTGCGTAAGTCTAGTATGAAGTGTCCAAAATACAGTGGAAGAATGTTGGAGATACCCGAACTCTGCAAAGAGGATCGCCAACGCAGACTGCAATGCACAGTAATGAATAGAAATTTCCAATCTAAGAAATGTGGAATGGATGGAATTCAAAAGGCATGCAGGTTAGTTTAGCGTTGTCGAAGGTTTTATGGCCAATGAAATCAGAATTACTTTTGCCGAAGTTTGTAAGTGCGAAAGAACAAAGATGTTAGATATCGTCTCTCCGGTAGATCTGACTCTACAGCAACGATATTGGCGGTAATTGAAAAGAAGTGGTTGTTTATTACAGTTTTTACCCCCATTGAGATATTGGAAGTAAGGGTGATAAACTAGTAGTTGGAAAAGTCAGAAAGGTTATTATTATTTTTTTCAATGAAACACTTTCAATGAAACACTGTATTTTTATAGATGAAGAGATATTCCTGCTGAAGGAGGAGTGAATGGGCTGGTGGAGATAGAAACTAACACAGAAACACATTGTTTGACGGTCACAGAGCACTACCAGGATTATTCAGCATTTTGGAATGGAGCATCAGAGAAAGTTTTCGCCTTTGGTAACTACTTACATAGCAGTGAGCGAGGTGAAGTGAAGAAGAAGAGATTGTTGTGTACGAACAATGTTCAGCTGGAAGTAGAACAAGAAGCAGATTTAATGGTTTTATCGATATGGATGCTACTTGAAAAGCCATATTGATTGAAGAGTAGATGCCTCTGAAAGGTTTAAATGAAACTTCCTTGGCAAAGAGCTCAGGACTTTTAGATTGTGCGTTGCGCGAAGACATACTTTGTTTTCCTGGGGGCCCCTTTTGTCATGAATAGTGGTGGTGGGTAAATACTTCTCAATTAGTGAAAGTAAGGGACTTCCTCCAGGTATTACGGGCAATGTTCTTAACCAAGAAGAAATGGAGAGGTCTGAAGATAGGGCTTGCTGTGCGGTAGGATGTTGTAAAAAAGAATGCTTTAATTAGACAGGGTCATATGATCCTTTTCCTGTAGTGATTCTTATTAGGAGTTCAGTTGGAAGTCAATAGCTTCTAGTGGGATTCTGAAAATTTCATGCTTGTTGGAATAGACACCTTTTACGGATATAAAAAGAAACGGATTCGGTATCGTACGCCAGCAAATAGTAGCGTAGCATGTCGAGGAGTTACCAACTAGTTTCGGTTTCTTTTTTATCCGGGGGTAGGCTTTAGGTCAGGTCTATTTTCCAATGATACTCTTCGTCAACCAATGAACCTACCCATGGGAGAGTGTAATGGGAAGTAGCGTATTAAGAGATTTCGTTATTTATAAATCAAATGCAACATAGTAAATTCCGTTAGAGACACCCAAAAAGTAAGTGATGGGCTGAAACCAGGAGAATTAGTACAAGTTCCAGGCCAACTAGCATCCATCTTGTATATTGAGTAATGTAGTAAAGTCGTTACAGTGAACTGTTACAACTGAACATATGTCCAAATGTAGGAGTGATACTGTAGTTTACTTTCCATTCTGGACTCAATGTTTTACTGAGTATTTGTCTCAGTTTTGAGCTCAAATCCTGTATGAGATATTTAATTTCCTTTTAGCCTTGTATTATACTGCTGTTAGTGTAGTTGATTAATTACCTTATTTTCAATAATTAGCTTTCATTATTTCTTGACATTAGCAAGGCGGCGTTCGCACGCCGGACAAAATACTTATCATTATTTCCTGTCTTTACGTTCTGAGTTCAAATTTGGTAAAGATCGACTTTAGCCTTTATGCTTTTGGAGTCGATGAAATAAGTACCAGTCAAATACTGGAGTCGATGTAGCCACCTTCCCGCAAAATTTGAGTTGTGCCTATGATGAAAAGGATTATTACCTAGTATTAATGAGACGGTGAGCTGGTAGAATTGTTAGAGCATCGGGGAAAATGCCTTAAAATACTTATTCAGAGTTTTTACATTCTGTGTTCAAATCCCGCGGAAGCTAAATTTGCCTTTTATCCTTGCATGAGCGTTAAAATAAGTGCCAGATAAGCACTGGGATCGATGGTATCCATTAACACTCTCCCCTCAGATTTGCTGGACTTGTGCCTAAATCAGAAACTATTACGTTTCAAACAATTATTACTTAGCGTTATTGAATTGTTGCAAATGGCTGATGCTGGAAAACACTAGAGAAAATACATTATATTATTTACTGTTGTAATTCATTACGTTCAACTCCCACATGAGGTCGGGCTTATCTTTCATCCCTCATAGCTAAGCCTATAAGTAACAAAAATGTACTCGCAAAAAAAAAAAAATGCTAAACTTCCTTTAAATCCCATTCTACCATCTTCAAAAGAATGGGCGATTGAAAGAATCTCATCGAAGATGTGGACGGTATGAACACCTTTGATCACATGTCTTGCTCACCAAAGGTTGATCTTCGATGAAACAGTAACAACGAAGATGATGATGACAACGCGACTACAACAGAATCAATTCTATTACCCACACTCAGTTCCCTTTTAGCAATTATCATTTAATTTAAATGTGCAATTAGCTAAATGTCTAAGTTAATTTATCAATTAACATAATACCTAAGAAAGAAGCCATTTTATAAACATTATGATGAGTGCTGTTGAGCAAGAGAAAGATTCACGTTCTGCTGGTTTTAATTCCATACTGAAATCTTTCAACTTTACTAATGTTGTTAAAGATATGAACATCATCCAATTGTATAACCAATTATCGGGAATGCCTCTATGAGGCGAGACAACAGTCATATATCCTTCAGATTATACGTACTGTTTTTAACGAATTGAATGAGCTTAAAAAAATAATAAACGTAATGGTCATGCCTGGAACGCTTTTAGTAATCGGCATATTTAATTAAGGACGACCTTGGGCTAAACAGCAATAACGACAACAATCCTCCTCTTGTAGTACTTAAGCCAATAAATTGTTGTTAACTATATTATATCAACTTCTTAGTTACATTTATTACTTTATTGCTTCCACCTGCTGTGAAGACTCACGCACACACATACATACGTGCTCGCGCACGCACACACACACACACACACGCACTCACATGCACCCACACGCGCGCCCTTACACATTCACAAAAGAATATGCACACATGTACTGAGCGATTTTACATTACTGACATTGTTGTAGGTGTGTCTTCGTTCCGTGAATGATTGTGTAGGTTTATTCCTTCACCCACTTTCATTACCATCTTAAAAACATCGGCAGGACAGGAAAAATGTTTAACCTTCTCAAGTGTTCAACCCATGATAAGTTTTTACTGGTTGTCATTTACTATCAAACGAGTATTTGACCTTTGAAATAGATCGCTTGGAGCCATTGGAATATAACCAATTGATTATTTCTGTTGTTTCTTTGTAGAATGAACAGTGGGTTGTACAAGACTAAAAATCTTAATCACTCACATATCTTCTTTCTTATACAGGCTCAAGTCCGGCAATGGAGTATTAATTATATATTAATGACAAAAGTTAAGCTTTGCATTTTTCTAACTCCCTAAACCTACACGTCTCGACCGAGGAATAATATCTATACACTGTTGAATGCAGTGTGAATACCTGGACATGCAAAGTGGAATAACTTATGGTAGTTAACACATGTTATGTGGCTTGTATACGGATTTTCTAATGCGTTGTATAAAGCGCCGCGTGGTCCTGAGAATAAGATATGCAGGATGCAATGTGTAACAGGCTACATGGTGTGCGTGATACGGTGTGCACGAGACTACGTGATGTGCACGATGCAATGTAGCAATAATAGCAAGATATGCAAGATATACTGTGACAGTCAATGGTCATATTAGATTGATAAGTGAAAGAATGAAAGGTGCTTATAATAATATCTATTACATTATGAACATTAAAGGATAGTTAATGCTGGAATACCTTTAACATAAGTTTGCTGGTTCAATTCCGACCTGGTGTTAAAGAGCAGCATCCAGAATAGCAATGACGACGAAGTGTTTGGCAGTTTTCAGTAATTTTTTAAATGTTATTGGTGGATTGATGGGCAAATTGATACATGACTTCTAAGAACTTTTTTAAATTTAATTATGGATATTCGGATAATGTTAGGAACAGCTATTATTTTAAAATATGCCAGAAATAATAATTAATGGCACTCTGTTGGTTACGACGACGAGGGTTCCAGATGATCCGATCAATGGAACAGCCTGCTCGTGAATTTAACGTGCAAGTGGCTAAGCATTTCACAGACACGCGTACCCTTAACGTAGTTTGCAGGGAGATTCAGCGTGACACACTATGTGACAAGACCTGCCCTTTGAATTACAGGCACAACCCATTTTTGCCAGCAACGTGAAAAATAAAGTGTCTTACTCAAGGACACAACACGCAGCAGGGGATCGAACTCACGACCTTACGATTGTGAGCCAAATACCCTAACCACTAAGCCATGCGTTTTCACAATATTTAGTATCCGGAAGACGGTGAGCTGGTCGAAACGTTAGCACGCCGGGCGAAATGCTTAGCGGTATTTCGTTTGTCTTTACGTTCTGTGTTCAATTTCCGCCGAGGTCGACTTTGCCTTTCATCCTTTCGGAGTCGATAAATTAAGTACCAGTTGCGTACTGGGGTCGATCTTTTCGACTGGTCCACTCCTCAAAAATTTCGGGCCTTGTGCCTAGAGTGGAAAAAATATTTAATATCCGGGTAAGAAAGGCAGCGAATTGGTAAAGTAATTAAAGAGTCAGTCAGAATACTTTGCGGCATTTATTTCTGCTCCCTTCTTAATTCAAATCCCACCGACGTCAACTTTGCATTTCTTCCTTTTGGGAATCTTCACCTGTACTGGACTAGATTCATCTTCACGCACGTCCTTTCTTTCTTTCTTTTTTTCTTTCTTTCTTTCTTTATTTATTTCCAACTCCATCCCTACCTTTCTCTCTTGGTTGCATCTGTATTCCCAAGGTCCACCCTTGCCATATTGATTCGGTCTGAAAATTGTATGAAGAGTACATACATGTGTCTGTGGAATACCCAGTCGCATACATGTTCATTTCACGCGTAAAAATTTAGTTACTGAACAGCCTAATTCTCATAGAAGAGGCCGTCGTACAACCCATCATCAGATAAGGCGAGTGGAATTGCAGACATAGTAGAATCAGACTAAATGCCTTCGGTATCCAATTAACATTCCACGATGCTGGGAGTATAAATACTGCGAGAATGATTTTGCTTTCCATTTCTCGTGTGTTAACAACATACATATCTCCATTGTACTGAGGTCAATTCAATCGACTGATAACTCTGTGTTGTGTCTGTAGTCATATAAATTCACGTAGCCTGACGTTGATGCTGTTGTTTGACACCAAGTGAATCGCAATCGAGCAGAGCTATGACCAACAAACGTTCCAGCCGTGGCCATCACGTTATTTTTGTATACTAGTGACTACTTATCCAATGCGTTCTCACTTTTTAGTTTTAAAAATGATTCTATGGTGTGAATCCATGGAATTTCCAAAAATTGTTCCAAAAAGTGTCTGAGTGGAAAATTCTCCAGAATAGGCCACTCGATTTATCTTTGTCGACACCCTGATCTTCCCGAGAACATCGTTGTTTTTTTTTTTGAAGCCTCTTACTCCCTATATAATGCAATAGTTAACATAGCTCTGACAACATTACGCAACTGATAGGGAACTGCAAGTGTTTGACAATATTCCAGATGTTAGGTGCCTAACCTTAGTATTTCCTTGACCTAAGACGAAAACTCCGTCAAAAATGCGGGCTACGAAAAAAACGTACCTCTCAGTGGCAATTACACCTTTACTCTACATAGAAATCTCTACAGATGCTGCAGTTTCAGAACATTCTTTGGCAACGTTAGGCACGGAATACCTAGCATCTGCGCTGTATGTGTCGGTGGCAGTTGGGCCGTTGACTACTGGACGCATCCCTTTCACAAGAAGTGGAAGGGTAGTCGCTCCAGCCTCATCAAATGGAAACTAAATTAAGGCACATTAATTAGGCAATAATAAAATACAATGGAATTGTACGTATTTACTACATTTGCCCGACATTTTGGGGGTAACTTCCTCTTAGCCCATTTTTTAGTAAGGCTGGCCACCCTCCTCGTAACCTCGTCTCAGTTTCTATCACTTGTTTGTCTGACTCGAACCAGACCCAAAGCATCTTCGGTCTAACGAACCACAAAGCCGATCAGCATGGACTGGTTTCTCTGGGTGCCCAGCTGTAAGTCCTCTGACTTGTGTTAGGTAATGCGTGCACTTGTTACCACCTCCTGCTTCTTCAAAACGGTGCCGACAACATCACTTTTCCTGCTGAGATTCTTGGGCAGTGAAAAGATATGGTTACCATTGTGGTGTACATTTCTCAGTTCAAGTGAGATGCCTCTCGACACTTCTAGCATTAATAGAGTAATTAGGAAAAGAGAAGCTGAATTATATAAATAACGATCATGGATTACCACAAGGACGGCGACGAGGTGATGGCGATGGTGGTGGTGGTGGTGGTGGTGGTGGTCGTCGTCGTCGTCATGATGATGATGATGATAATGATGATGATGGAATAATGACGATAATGATGACGATTCCAGAAATGATTAAACCATTATTGCAAAAATAAAAAAAAACAACAGAAAATCCCAAAGTATTCGAATTTTTGAGAAATTGTATAAATAAGTTTACGAAACAAATGAATGTTTTGTTAATGGAAAATAAACTACGGGGAAAATAAAGCAAAATATTATATTAATAGCTAAAACTACTGAGAAAGAACATATTGAAGCCTTTGGGGAACAATTATGAAAATATAAAGGCGCAAAGAAACACTGACACCGAAAAATAACAAGGAAAGAGTAAATTGGTTATCAAATAAAATGAGTTGAAATGTTATTAGAAGGGAAGAGTAACAGGAAATATGTTGAAGCTGACTGATAAAGTCTAAAACCCTTAGGGAAAACAAGTGAAAGCAATATATTTGGTTGTTTGGGCAAATATTTTTATATCTCAATTAGAATAATCCCTATCTTTTAATAACTGGCATCGAATCGTATGTTAATGTTTTCCAGATTAAAAAGAAAATGACTGATTTTCAAAATGACAGGCCAATGTCAATGTTTTAAACGTCTTCGAAAAAGTTGTAAATGTCTGACCTAAATACTTAATACTTATAATTTATAGATGGACATAAGAATAAGAATAAGACATAAGGCATAATACTTAAGAATAACAACGTAAGAGTGAAAAAAGAAAGAAAGAGCAAGTGTTGTACAAAAGTATTTTTGGAAGAATCAATGAATTGGCTGAGAAAATATACTGAAACAAGATAATGAGGTAGACAAAGCGTATAATATTCCTGAATATTAATCAGCATTATAGTTTTCTTAAACATTAGTAAGCACCCGGTAAACCTGCAAGCAGAAATCGTAATTCAGTATTGTATTTTCCTCTCATCTAGCTTCCTTATTTTCTCACAGTTTTGTTAACCTTTTTAATATCCATCCAACCGAGGAATACGAAACTATTGGTATTATAATCAAAATGTCATAACAAAAATTGCCCTAAGGTTCCAGTTGATCAACACCAACATAGTACGCCAATATACATACGTGTGAGTATGTGTGTGTACGAGCCAACGACGAAGCGGTTAGGCTGTTCTTCAACCTGTAAGATATAGCAGCCAAAATTCCTCTAATCAAAATCTCCTGCTACTTTTGAAAAGGTCATAGTTGTTAATGTAGTTATTGGAAACTGACTAAATAAAAGACGGCATGATCAACGTTGGAGTACCTTTTACCATATGTCTGTTCCACAAAGCCTGATCCAGGGACTAAACAATTGCAAACCAACAACTAATATATAAATATGCAATAGTATAGAGCCAATATATAAACGATAGAACGAACCAGTTTCTCTGTGGTCACTAGATATGCTAGAGACAGTTGACAAAATCTCCATCAAAGTACATCTTTGCTTTCAGAAAAGGGGAGAATTCATTGTATAATATAGCTCTAGATGTACAAAATTGGCGAGAAAGACTGACCGATCATAGCTAGACTACATTTAACCATAAATCTGCATAATCAAATCTGACTTCATGATCAAGTTTGACTTCGTGATGAATAACAGGATACTATATTTAAAGTTACAGATATTGTTTACTAAATCCTTCCATGCTTTGATTATACTGAAAATTAATTGGAATACATAAGCAATTTGCTTGTTAGAAACATAATTACCAAAGGACTAATCAAGACTTTAGTGCAACCGATGGATTAATTTTTTTTTTTTTGTTTTAGATGGGCATCGCAAAGTATCTAAATTTGGTTTTACACTATCTGTGCCATTCCACAAAACACAACTTCTAAGTGATGAACTTCAGATTTTCTATAGAATTCACAGCCAGCACTGTAAGTTACGACGTTTCGTATACGACTACGTCTATGTAACGAATACGATTGAAGATAGAAAAAAATAGGCAATGGTTGTATATACATATTTCAAGAATTATTACCCTTTCATCAACCCCACATCCAACCCATCAACTAGTCACGAACGCATTGCTTAAATATACGCTAAGACTAATTTACATAATAAACACATATTAAAGATATTCCTGGCATCTGGTAGGTAAACATTAATTACTTGCATGGGCACAGTATTTTGTTTTGCAACCATCATATACTACCAACTATATTAAAGGTTTACAAGTCAATATTGTGTCTTACTTTTTGTGTTAGCAGTGAGATATTCTCATTTTTAAGTTGAATTCACAGTTAGCACTATTAGTTACGACCTTTTGTATACGAATATGTCTATGCAAACAATGCGATCGAAAATAGAAAGATAGGTAATGGATGTGTATGCATCTTTCAGGAGTTCTTGCTCTTTCATCAGCACTACACCCAACTCATCAACTATCCACGAACACATTACTTAACTACCCACTTCGTTTGGCAGTGCAACACTATTCGATTGACCGATTTGTGTTACACCACTAAACTTAGTGGGTATTCACTATCTTCGATCGCATTGTTTACATAGACATATACATATATACATATACGAAAAGCCGTAACTGTGCTGACTTTGAATTCTATGGAAAATCTGTAGTTTACCACTTAAAAATGAGAATATCGCACTGCTAACACAAAAAGTATGACACAGTATTGACTTGTAAACCTACTTTGTAATATATTATGGCTGCAAAACGAAATACTATGTCCTTGCAAGTAATTAACTGAATACAATGTATTTCTATATTTCATTCATTTCATTATGTAGAGAAAGGTTTTTTATGCAGGAAATGCAATTCACTGTCACACATTGATCTTCAGTAATACAAAAGAAGGTGGAATTCTAGCCTACTTCACTTCTTTGCCTAAATTGATTCGTGGAATTAGCTTGCTCGAACCTTTTGTTACTTTATGAAATCATGCAGAATTTTGATTGCCTGAGGAGGTAAAAAGAAAAAAGTATATCT
>NC_068982.1:107288693-107295712 GCF_001194135.2 Octopus bimaculoides
ATATATAAATGGAGTTAAACGCAGCTGTTATTCAATTTTTTTTACTTCCGACACATGTTTCGAAGATATTGGTATTATTCCAAAAGAATAAAATGGTGTAAAACAATGTAATCTTCTCTTCAGGGAAATGAAGAAATAAAACTCGTCAATAAGACATTTTAACAGAATATGACGGATATGTAAAGTGATGAACTGAACGGTAGCAAGTTTTTTTTTAAAAAAACGTTAGAGGATATAATGTGAAAGGTAGCCTATAGAAAGAGGAGAGGTGAAGGAAAGAAAAATCAGAAACCAAATAAATGAGAAGTATAGAATATGTAAATTAAATAAAACCCTAAAGTGTTGGAAAAAGACTTTGTGGAGTTAATACCGAAGATATCATCTACATCATAAGCGGTTGTCCGAAAATGTCATCACGGTACGATGAGATGTGATGTTGTAGTTAGGACACTCTATAATGAAATCTGTCGAAAGGATAACCCCTAAATAAGAACCTACGGTATGGTAGAAGCCATAACCACTCATAATAAAATGGAGTACTAGTGGAATATCACAGTGAAGACCTCAATAAAATGTAAGCACAATAGACCTGATATAATGATTTGAGGTGGAGAAGAGAAACTGTGTACAGTTGTGGAAATCAGCTGCCCAGCGGATGTTAACATAAAGCTGAAGATCAGTGAAAATGAGAATACCTGCGCTGAACTATTGGGAAATCTGCAGTTACTCTATCCAGATTACAAGTTCAGGTTTATACCTGTAATTACTGGGGCCCTGGGATATGTAACACGCTGCCTTAAATACCAATCTTGAGAAATTTGGCTTCTTAAAATTAGAAAGGAGAAAGCTAATACGAAGACTACGGATCCAAGCCATTACTGGAACTGTAAAAATTTGTTTTAAATATTGTTTAAAACTTCTGTTTAAAATATTGTCTGATGTTATTACCATACGTCTCTGCAATTTACAGATTGCAGCTCCTGTTTCTGTTTCTGTATAACTTAGAAATTTCGACAACGAGCCATGTTATTTTTGTATTGTTGATTAATCTACCTTTAAGCTACCAAATATAGTGGATCAGTTATGTAGAGTTAATTTTCTAAGAAACAAAAATATGCTGTATGTATCAGATTTTAAAGTTGTTCACTCTTGGTACTATAAATGCAATTTAGACATTCTATACTGTTTTTGTTGTAGCTTTTATATTAATATTTCTGTAGACATTTACCATTGAGGGAAGAGTTTAGTGTATTTATGAAGTTACATTCAGATTGTTGGGGATGATGCAATAAAATTGAGGTTTTGTTTATGGTGGAATATTATCAAGAGAGTTATATTTCTTTTTAACAGTATTTTTATTAATAAATACGATTACGAGTTTATGATTAAAGAAAACAGGAAGTTCTTTGTCATGTTTGCCGTTATGTTTACGTTATATTAAATCTCGAACAAAATTATTTTACTCTTCATAAATGTTTTTTGTGTACGTTGTTTAATGTATTTTCAGATTTCCGTAAAATTTCATCCTCTTCTTGCTAATGTTGCATTATAAGTGGGTCAGGACTGGCCAACTTAAGGCCCGCAGGTCGCATGCGGCCCGCAGACTTTTATTTGTGGCCCGTTTGATACTTTCTTAAAATGGGTTTATTTAAACAAACATCTTTAAAATTTTATCAAAAATTAAATATTGTCATGAAAAGTGGCAATAAAGTGGCATCCGTTTGTTATACTTTTCCATATAGTCGTTTTATATCCCTTTTCCGCATTTATATAAGTTCTTCAAGCAATATTATCGCCTAATAATTTCAAACAAACGAAAAGTATGAAAAATTCTTAATTCTGTAATTTGATTATTTGACTATTAGTACATAAAGTATACAAGCGGCCCTCAAAATACTTTCTATGATTAAAGTGGCCCGCAATGTAATTCGAGTTGGCCAGGCCTGGTCTAGATAATATAAGCTTCCAAATCTTTTGCCAAAATCCAAATCCCAGAAATACTATATCATCTCAACAGGCTGAGTGTATCTTCAAAAACGCTAAATGCCTCTTCAAAGAGCTAATATATAACGCTACAATAAGATCTGAATGGTATTGAAATGGTATAGATAAATTTATGAGAAAACACCTTCAAAATCCGCAACGTACAGTACATACATTTATTTTCAATTCAGAGATTGCTTTTTATCTGCTAAAATAAATATCAATTAAATAAAGAGGCCGATTTAATTGACTTTAACCACTTCTCGAAAATTGCTGATCTTTCAGAAGTTTTTAGTTTTATACGCTTTCATTGTAAAACATTGCAATTCATTGTTTTGAGTATGTGCTGTGTTTTGTCTTTTGCAGCTGTATTTCTTTGTATTTAAAGGACGCAGTATATAGTGTTAACAGCCCTATGATATATATATATATATATAAGTTTATACATATATATTTCATATATTTTTTTTTATCATTCCCAAGACACTTATCATTATGGATACTATCCCTTTTCCATACCCGCATTTTTTGCTATGTCTATACCTTGGCGTTTAAATGTTGACAGTTTTTCAATTTTTTTACTAAAAGATATTGCTGTTGGAATTTATATGCTTATTTGAAACCATATCTTACTCTGATAGTCTTTGATAATAATATCTAGGGCGTTTGCTTTAATCTCTCTCCACTGGGTTACTATGTCATTCTTTGAGACCTTTTATGGTGTATGATTGTGTCATTTCTTTTCAGTAGAACTCTATAATTACCAAATATATTTCTTATCCACTCTACTCGGCAGATAGTAGCATGCTTCATACTTACTGCTGCTGCTACTACTACTACTACTACTACTACTACTACTACTACTACTACTACTACTACTACTAAAACGACGTCATCCGTTTGTTATACTTCTCCATATAGTCGTTTTATATCCCTTTTCCACATTTATATCAGTTCTTCAAGCAATATTGTCGCCTGATCCAAGAAATTTTAGCTGGCGTTTCAAAACATTATTTGGTTCTCATATCTGTATTTTCTTATTTCACTTTCTTGATTTTCTTGTTCCACTTTCTCTAAATTTTCGCTTTAAAATCTAGGCTTCACATTGAAGGAAAATTTCACCCCAAAACATCCATTTGATATAAACACATTTATGCCGGGAACAATAATCAGATTCTGATGTGGAAATGATTTATCCAGATTTCGTAAATACAACGTTCAAAGTGAAAGAGAAATGGAACAAATCCGTGGCATCTTAAATTGTAATTTACCATTTCTGTACTCTGTTTATCATCTGACCTTTTCTATTCAAAGTCATTGTGCAGTTGCTTATGTAAATATACGTTCTCTTGCAAGCTTTGAATATCTTGAGCTCTTTGAAAGCTAAAAGGAAATAACAACAATAATAAATAAATGGAATTTAACACAGTCAGTTGATTATTGTAATTTTGACAATCTGGTAAAACCCTTCGGAATTTCTGTATCAGATATAAGCGGTTTTATGTTGCCTAAATTTTAAAGCTATGGGGACAGAATGATATACAACTCGTCGATTGTTCTGTCTATATAACAGCTGCAGAAACTCTCTATGCACAAAGTTAATAAAGACAATCTTTTTTCTCATCACAAGGAACCCTGCAGTCCACTGCTTATCTCTCGCATTTGTAGCATTAAGCGGATAAAATTGTCACTCGCTTGCTTTGGATAAATATTAATTTCTAACTATGCTGTACGGGTTGGCATATTTGTATGTGTGTGAGTGTAAACGTGTGTGCGCACATGCGCGCGATTAATTGATCCCAGTGCTTGATTAGATAATTTATCTTATCAGCACTATCAACTCTGGTAATAGTTCAATCTTGCCAGGTTTTTAACCCGAACCTTTACCGATTCTTCTAATCCATTATTCATGGTAATTTCTAAAAGTGAAAAATTTCTCACATACTTAATGTAGTGAGCTGAAAGGAATGTTTAACGAAATGAAATTTCATCAGTAATGAAAAGAAAGGTAATTAGCATTAATGACAATGCTTGACAATAAAGACAAAGAAAAGAACTCTGAAGTTTAAACTGATTCAAAAATTAAATTGAGACATGCAGTGAAGAGTGAGCCGCAGACGATAAGTTCTGTGATAACTCCGAAGAAGTTTCGATCTTATAAGACCTTTTCAGTGCAGTATAATCTAACGCGTACTTGCCAGATCTTAGAACGACGATGGGCGGGCGTTATATCTCAGTTGACCCTAGTACTTGACCGAGACATTTTGAGTGAGCTCCGGCGAAACTAGCAACATTGGAATTTGAATTCAGAATGTAAAGAGTCTTATTTATAAATCACAAAACGTCTTTTAATCCGTCTTTCTGAAGTCTCCGTTACCTCAGCAAAACAGTTATCAATGAATCAAACTTACATAAAATAGACACAAGCGCTGGTATAGTTGTATGGTTAAGAAACTCACTTGCAACCACATGGTTTCGAGTTCAGTATCACTTCGTGGCACCTTGGGCAAGTGTCTTCTGTTATAGTCCCAGACGGACCATGTGAGTAGATCTGGTTGTCGGAAAGTTTGCCACATCCACTCACAAGACGGTGTGGAAGCCTATAATAAGTGTGTGTTTTTGTATTTTGTGTCTGATCTCCGCAACCGCTTGACAACCGGTTGTTCATGTCCCCGTAACCTAGCGGCTTCAGAAAACAGACCGATGGAATAAATACCAGATTTTGAAAAAGTACTGTGGTTGATTTGTTCGTCTAAATCTTTCAGATGAAACAAGTTAAAGATAAAAGACAGGAGTCACATGCACACATTGTGTCTCTCTTCCTCTCGCTCTCACTTTCTCTCTTTCTCTCACTCTCTCTTTCTCTCTCTCTCTCTCTCTGTCACTCTCTGTCTCTGTCACTGTCTCTCGCTTTCTACATGTCTGTCTCACTGGGAAAGGCAGTACCATAACTTGATATATTCTCAGGGTCTCCAAAGCTTATAAAAAGAGAGAAAGTTAGCCATGGACTGAAGACTTAGTTTCTTGAATGCTTACAATAGAGTGGAATCCACTAAAGCCACCCAATGACCAAGTAGTGGTGTTAAAGCAGAAGAGAAGTAAGTCCATTACACAAGAACTCAGGATGCAATGAAAGGGAATAGAAATCATAAGGCATTTCGTCTGATCTCTAACTATTCCTCCGAACTGCACCTTGAACGGGATGGTGAAAAATTGCACAGTATTGACGATATCCGCAATAGTAAAGCTTAATTTCTCACAGTATCTGATTATATCAAAGGATGAAAGGTAAAGCTGACTTCTGCGGTATTTGACTTACTAATTAGCACCACCTGGAAACATAATAGCACCACATGGAGACATTAGCCAGAAGTGGCCTTTGTAAGAAGTTTGGGTATATGGAGGAAATTCAGTCATGGAGAAAGTTAAGAAGAGATAACTTACCTTCATTCATTGCAGATGTCCCCGCGAATTTATCTAGGAATTTTCTATTCCTAATTAGGCAATATTTCTCAAGTGAACATAAACGTTACAATATTTTTATTACGCTTAATGTTAAGAGGAGTTGATTTTTGCTTCCACAATATTGTTTCCAACATCGCACGCTACAACCAAAAACAAAAGAAAAATCGTGCAAAGTACCATCCTGTAACAGCCAAAATAAAACTATCTATCCACTGAGGGAGACAATTTACTACTTTAGGAGACGCAGTTTTATTATAGAACAACTACAAAGGGATCGCTTCGCAGCAGTTCTACCTCTAAAACCAGTTGCCAAATTTCCCTCAAATCATGCCTCCAACGTCTTAGAAAATGACACATTAGATGCTCGATTCCTTGCACTAAGGAAAGAAACAAAATGATCAGGTTTGGTGTCTCGCACGGCATAACTAGACCTATGGGTTGTTAATTGTTCTTTACTCTTGACAGACAGACTACCGAGGAGAGCCTCAATATAAATATGTTTGTGCATGTATATAATATCATACATGCACAGATATATATATACGTATATATAGATGGCTATATATATATATGAATTGGTATAAACAGATGCCTATATATATCAATCTATCTATCTATCTATCTATATATATATATATATATATATATCAATATATATAGAGATAGATAGATAGATAGATAGATAGATAGATAGATAGATAGATAGATAGATATGCGTTCTTGTCCGATTTTCGTATTTTTTATATATAAAATATAGCGGTGTATGTACACTTTGATCTCTTATATGTATGTATATATATATATCTAAATTTTGTACGACTCTATTATTCTTTGTATTCTTTCATTCTTTCCTTCTTTCTATCAGCCCTTTCACACTTTGTTCATTCCACTCTTCATTCTTTCGTTCCCCTCTCTCACATTTGCTGGCCTTCTCTTCATGCTCACTTTCCCTCCTCTTTCACTTCACTGTATCTCTTTCATTTTTTCTCACCCCTCCTTAATTCTTCTATCCCTTCTACCTCTCTCTCTTCTCTCCCCATGTGACCGGTGTTTGGCCAGGCCTGACCTTTCTTTCTTGGTTCAACTACCATCCGTGTAACATCTGTATTCCTCCCTGTGCTTGTTAAATCTTATGTCCCTTCCACAGACGCCAGCTTAATTTAATTCGTCCTTAGTCAAAAAACAACCGGTTGTTATGTCCTATTAATTGCATTTGTATTTGTGTAACATTCCTCCGTTTTTTTCCGTCCTTGTTTTCGTATACATTCGCTGCTTTCTTCCAAAGAATCTAATGCTCTTAGCTTATTTTTTCTTTGGGGCTGGCCAGATTGGATCAATCTCGAGTATAACCAACCGAAATTGCAAAGATAATCTGGAACTCGACTGAGGAAAGAAAACATTCGAATGACCCGTCCTTGTCTTCCTTGTATCGTCTGTCTGGTTGTTTTGTTGTCCTTCTTTTGTATCATCTAACTGTCTGGATGTTTTGCGTTCTTGTCCCACTTTTGAATATATACGTATATATACGTATATATACGTATACATAGATGTATATATATATATATATATAT
>NC_068982.1:107297695-107299041 GCF_001194135.2 Octopus bimaculoides
GAGAGAGAGAGAGAGAGAGAGAGAGAGAGAGAGAGAGAGACAGACAGACAGACAAACAGAGAGAGACAAAAACAGAGAGATAGAGAGACAGAAAGACAGAGAGTGTAAATGTACTGCTTACAAGAGACTACTGTGTCGGATGAAGGAAATAGACGTTTATGTCATCGAATTATTTATAGTGAGTTTATCATCTGTGTGGGTGTATAAATATATGAATCTTTCGACGTAAGAGTCTGAATAATGTTTGTATTCTATATAAGAGTTTGTGTAGGTGTTTGAGTGTGTGTGGGCGTCTGTGCGGGTGTAAGAGTGTGAGTGTATCTTTTCGTGTGGGCGTTTATGCGGGTGTAAGTGTGTGTATGCGCGTGTATCTATGCGCGTATTTCAATATGCAACTCTTTCTACGAGATTGTTTGATACGCGTATATTCTGTGACTGTTTGTGTTGCTACTTGAGTACGGTGTCTTTTATAGAAAGAGTGTTTGTGGGTATTTCAACGTGCGTGTATCTTTGTATATCGGTGGGCGTGACAGTGTAATGTGCGCGCGTGTGAGTGTGTGTGTGTGTGTGTGTGTGTGATTGTGTGTGTGTGTGTGTGTGTGTTTTGTTTCATGAGCTTGTTGAATATCTGCTCATACGATTGGTTGATAAAGAGAAGGAGAGGAAGGAGAAAGAGTGCGAGGAGAGCGAGTTTTCATGTTGGCGTTTGTCTGTAAAAATACTTTGTATTGAGAGCGATTGTAAGTATGTAAGTGCATTGTGCATGAAAGCAGCGTCTGGCATTCACTCTTCTTCTCTCTTTCTGAAATGCATACATAAACACAGACACGTGTGCACGCACACCAACACACATGCACGCACACATGCGTGCGCGTAATCGTGAGAGGCAGCAACAGAAGCACCAGCAGCAGTAGAAAAATGCGTCGCCGGCATCGTATTCAACACCGTCTACAATTACAGGAGATATTGTGAATGTGGCAGCCGCTGAAGCAGTGATTGCAGCAACAAAACAACAGTGGTAGCGGTAACAGCTGCAGCAGTAACGACAGTGGCAACAGCAGTATCAACAGCAGCATTAGCATGAGAACAATTACTACCATCGCAAATGATATAGTTGCATAAAGCAAGAAGAACATCACTGTCAATGTCAGCAACAACAACGACGAACAAGGGAGAGGGTTCTCGACGTGAACACAGAAGAGGAAGCATGTATATGAAAGAGATTGATGCATTCATTGAACGAGTGATGCTTTGTAACTATTCTAAACGGAAGACGCACACACATACACAGAGAGAGAGAGAGAGAGAGAGAGAGAGAGAGAGAGAGAGAGAGAGAGAGAGAGAGA
>NC_068982.1:107299241-107306191 GCF_001194135.2 Octopus bimaculoides
AGAGAGAGAGAGAGAGAGAGACGGTGGGGATCTTGTGTATTGTAAGTTTCCGATAAAAGATAGGTCCTCACTCTCCACCACTAATGTAGGCAAGACTGTAGTAGAGATGGTATTTAATGATAGACTAAACAGATGGTACAGAGAAGATATATTCTTTTTTTTTTTTTTTTTCATGATGAAAGAGATGGGCAAAAATATTTATCACGAATCAAACAATCTGGTTCTTGCCAACACTGCGCGCTGAAAATATGAAAATCTTGTAAAAGTGAAAAAAAAAAAATTCTACTTTGTTTCGAGCTACAATGATGCATAACGACAAATTTGGCCTCTTTTGCCAAAATTGGCGTCAAAGTTCTTTTAAAAACTTCAGCCTCAAATTAATCTTTAATTAAATTTACTGAGTATAAAGAATCCAATTCAAAATTAACAATATTATACCTATATACTATATCGACTAAGATGTCTACTTCGCCTTATGGAGTTCACAATATTAATAACCTTGTGTCGCTAGAGTCTGTACTGTTGTATTTTATGAGGTTGGGCTGCTTGCCAAACCCTTTTTTACATACTTTTCCCAAGGGGTGAAAATTCAACGCAGAAACTGGAAGCTCATGAACAAAGACAAAGGCTTCGTTGGAGATAAAAAGCTTGCTTCTCAGTTCTTTTTGTCTCAACTGCCAATCCACATTTTATCTATTTATCTACGAAGCGCAGAAACACCACGGAGTTATGTTTTGTAATGAAGATTCTGATAGTGATAACAGCACAAAAAGATTTCAGATGTTTAAATAAAGTCTACATTCCAATATTCAAAGAACACAAACAAATGAATGGAGAATGCTATCGTTGCCAAATCAAGAACGTTACTGAATTTCTATCAGAAACGTTCGTGTTAATTCTCTTGCTCGATGTTCTGGACTTCGCTCTGGAGTTCGCTGCCCATATTTCCAGTAACTCTTTACACATCCTTCAAAGAGTATTATCCAGTCACAGAAAATCAGCGGGTGCTCCTGGTAGCTATAATTGCCTTAAAGAATTATAAAAGTATAGCATTAAGGTAAAACATTTATATGAAATATGAAATAAAATAAAAATAATAATGTCGGGTTTCTCTATTCCATTCACACATATCTCGAGCTACTAGCTTCCAACTAGCGCAAGTAAATCTCTTGATCCAAGTGCTCATCACCCGTATTTTGTTTATACATAATATAAGGTGACATCTTAGAGCAATGCTAGTACAATGACTTTTGTGATCAAGCAATAGAATCTCACCCTTGCAATAGAATCCAAGCAATAGAATCTCACCCTCGCCCGCCTTTCCATTCCTTTTTTTTTACAATAGTAATTTCTTTTCGCAGTTCTACAACTGATAAAAAGCTTTGATTTACCAGAACCATTCGCTTAAGGCATATTCTCTTTATCTGCTTTACAGTCTAAACACCTCTATTTTCTCTCTTACCTAAGGCGTAAAACATTGTTCCAATGGGTGGAAAAAAAAACTTAGTTTTCGCTAGAGAGAATATAAAATAATCTCATTGCGAGTTCGACATCCGGTTTCGATTTCTTGTAGTTTTTCCATTTTATTTACATCGTTAATGTCATGTCGCAAATAATGGGATTTGTCCTTGTTTGGAGAAGGCAACGTCCAAAGAAATTATGAGACAGTCAGAGCAAATTATATCCAGAACCTGATATACTTTAGAGAGAGGAATATATAAAGATAACTACACAAACAACTGAATGAAACTATGAGGCAAATAGACAGGTGCATTTGTTTTCCCGATTGCAAACGTTACTTTTAACCTTAGTGCCTCTTTATGCGTACACGTGTAGTTTCTCGATTTCATTTGACAGAGTTCAGTCCTCTCCAAGTTATATTAACAGTGGCATACTTTTCTTACTCTACAATACTTTAATTCTTATAGAAATCTATTGCAATCTTTGAAACGTATTACAGTGTGTCTCACCTTAAAAAGGGTAACCTCTTGCAAGCTTCCGACCTATCGCTCTCATTCTCAACAACTCAATGGTCATAAAAACAATTGTTAACAGTCGCACCCTTCCTTTCATATAGACAGATATGTCTAACACATGCTCTTCTGTGTCACTCTCTAGTGTTCTCTCTACCCCGAAAGAACCTCATCAAAAGCAATATTGTTGTTGTTGACTTCAGTAAAGCGCTCGTACGCGTAATTCAAATTATCTTGTATTTAAAACATGATTTTTTGAATGAAAAGTTAGTTTGTAACCTCAGTTTTGAACTCTCAAGAGATAAAATAAATATGTCATAACAATGTCGTAACTATGACATCCCTTAGTACACGCACTTCTCCCTCCCTTTTTCTCGCTTTCTCTCACATTCACTCACAATGATGATAATGATGATGATAAATATTAATTAATTTCTAAAAAAAAAAGCATACCAGTTTTATTTAACTAAAAAAAACAAATTGGTTGTTATTGTATAGGTCCAAGAGTCAACCCCTTTATAATCAAAAGCATTTCAATTGTGATCATCCTGTCTTGGTTTTTTTTTTTTTTCATCTGGACTCCAGCATCAAATGGTCATTCCTTTCCATTTTTTTAAGCTGGTAGGCTGTGGTTTGCAGGGTTTGTCTGACATTTCTAATAGGAAGCGTACCCATATAGACACTACAATGCCAGGGTAGAACATCTGACTCTAGAAGCAATCTCATTGCTGAGATATATCAACCAATGTCATTAAATGACATAATCTTGCTGCGATAACATAGTATGATTATATTATTTGCAATTAATAAATAACTGATGTGTTAACAGCGTTTTGCTTCTCTACAATGTATATCTATAGATTTTAGTCAATACTATAAGTAACAGTCACTACTGTATGTAAGTGCAGTATATAGCTGTCTCTATATGCAATATCTTCGTTGTCACATCTTTATGATATGAAAATCAGCCGATCCCTAAATACTTAAGCCCAAAGTAACAGGGAGTTCTTCTGAAGGTACGCAGAGTATGATGAAATTCCCATACTGAATTAGACTGGTCAAACTGATCCCTTTGTTTTGTCTACGAAGATACTGCACTAAGCGTTAAGGTATTTATATAAACCTATTAAATATAATGTTGGCTAAAATCTACAAAAAAAAGCACTGTTAACACAAGTAATTTAATCAAACTAGCAGCTAAGGAAACATTGTAATATGTAAATCGGCCCATCCGGTATATAAGCCCCTAGTAATAGTGGATTTATAAACAGTGATTCCATGGGCAATTAAAGAGGGTGTCTAGTCGCTGATGAAATCTTACCACATTGAATAATCCGACTTATCTCTCTATCTCCCTCTCTATAGTATATAATTTTCAACTTTAAAGAAAAACTTCAAATATCCCTCTCCACTTGTTACAAAAGGATTTAGTTGATAATTAGAGATAATTGAATTCATATCACTATAAATTTTGATACTGTTTTTGAACAAATAAATAAATAATTAAATAAATTTTAATACTTTCCCTTCGAAACTTCTGGCCTTTTGCCATAATTTGAAACCAATATAAAAACAAGAGAAAAAAGAAGTTAAAAGAAAGAATTTTCTTTATTAAGGGCTGGTAAATTGTATACAGTATAAATAATTCCAACGTGTTTTTATCTCATCTTATACCTCAAAATATAACAAGTTCTTAAACCTAATTTCATTGAAGAACATGAGTGTTGTGTCTCAATAACGATTACAAGAATCCTAACGACAACTGTTCCATTGTGTTTCGTGGCGAAAGAGAAAGAGAGAGAGAGAAACCAGTCTTGCCGTGACATATGTTGTGCACACCGAAGTCTTTCTTTTCTTATTCAAAAAGGGGGAGGGGAAGAAAAAAAAAAGGAAAACACTAGCTTGCGGCTGTTGCCGTTACTGATATTTCTGCTGCTGTCAATCTAAAGTAGTAGCGGTAGGCCAATACGTCTGCATGGACACTAATGAGAAAAACAGAAATCTTGTTGAAAGTGAATATGTTTACATTACTGACGGGAAAAATCCACATCCTGCAAATTTGAATGAAAAAGTTTTATTTAGTAACAAAAACAAGAAAAAAAAAGAAAGTCTGCGAGTCCACACATTTGGTGAGAGTGAACTCGTTGTGTAGATGATCGAGCAGATGAATGTCGCTACATCATCTTCCGTACATTGAAAATATATAAAACCTAATGTCTTGTCAATAGAAATTAACAGCCATCAGATTGGTACACACCTTAGATAAGGAGATAGCCAAATTTGTGACCCGGTTTCAAGTCCAATTTGGAGCAATCTCCTTTCACAAACTAATGTTGTAGGACAAGGTACGTGGGCCACTACTTTCGATTTTCTCTCTTTAAAAGTTATGCGTGTCTTGTCCAGGTTATCGTCTAAAACAAAAAGATATGAAAGATTGGCAAAACATCATTTGAACCGCATGGCAATATGAGTAAATTAGTCACGTCTCATGGTGTTCGGAGTTCTAATCCTACCGAGGTCCTCTGTATTGACTAGTTGATCTCTACGTTTTTATGAGAGGAATTTAGTTACTATTTCTATGGATCTAAAGGTGTCTTTCTGTTGATTACCTATATGTTTTCAACACATATAAAGCTCCACTCTTTATACAGCTTAGGGCTTCACAAAGTCTAAAACCGGCGCTAAAGAGAACCCATTAATTTTTAATCAAATGGAGACTATGGGTGTTACTATTTGTGTAGTCTACCAGCTTTATAAATGTAACCTCTCTCTCTCTCTTCCTTTCTTTCTCGATCTTTGGGAAACGCTACAGTATTGTGCATCAACCTAAAATAGGACAACAACAATGATCAAGTCAGTTTTGAACCTACCATTCTCATCTTCAATACTTCAAAGGTAATGAAAACACTCTCAGTAATCAGCTTCTTGAGCTTCTCTCTCTCTCTCTCTCTCTCTCTCTCTCTCTCTCTCTCTCTCTCTCTCTCTCTCTCTCTCCCTCTCTCCCTCTCTCTCTCTCTCTCTTCTCGGCGACTGGGAAAAGTAATGCAGTTGCACCTGACATCATTGAAACTTTCGACTATATCAGGCAGAAGGATTTCCTAGCTAAGCTGCTAGTCTAAGAACTTCACATGTCTCTAACCTCCTAGGTTTTTCTCGGACCGTATCACCACAATGAACATTGATTAGTTTTCTCTCCCTATTGTATATTAACGATTCTCTTGCTGTCATCTCCAACAACAGTCATTCAAATTATGCCACTTTTCACTCCTTAACCTTTCGCACACAAATGTCATCAATACACAACTTATACAGCAAGTCATATCTGCACTGTCTCCTGAGACTTTGGAAACATTGTCCAATAGAGATATGCCATTATTGTCACTTTCGCAAGAACAAATAATCTACCATATCAAAGAAGCAATTTTCTCCCTCATCTTCTCTATCTTGGGAAATATGCAATTACAGCTTCAAAGTCACAACAAATTCTAGTCTTCGCAATCATTGATGACCTATCTTTTAGTCTCTCGTTAAAAATATAGTAAAAGCTTCATCTCGACGACAAGGCTTCCGCTTCAGAACCAAAAGACGCATCAGCTCTGGAGTTTGAAGAAATATTGGAAGTCAAGGGTGACAATGTAAAAGATGGATTCCATCAACAAGATGGATTCCAACAAATATCAAGATGATTGTTGGATTTAGTGGCCATTTTCTGCATCTTTACATCTCTTTTGCTATTTCTTTCTTGCACATTTCATAATTTCAAGTCACTCGCATGGCCATCACTCACTTCCTCAATCACCAGATGCTGTACAATATTTTTTTTGGCGGGGGGGGGGGGGAGTTGTTTTTATATTGCTTGAGAAATACTTCTTTATATACCCCCTTCTCTCACTCTCTCTCTTTCTCTCTCTCTATTTTTTTCTTACTCTAACACAGTATTTCGTCAAAGTAGGCAGCTATATGAATGGTTAAGTTATTCATTGCCCTTCCCACACAAATGTCGTGATCACCATGCTTAGAAGATTTGCTTCCTTCCGAACCTCGAATGACATAGCACTTTATTCCCACGACGGAGAAAAGAACAGTCTAAATCACATGCACGCACACACATACGTACATACAATCACACACACACACATCTTTGTATGTTTGTTTGTATATACATATACATACATATGTGTGTGCTCGCGCGCGCGTGTGTGAATGTATTATGTTTAGTATATCAAAAGCTTTGTGTGTGTGTGTGTGTGTGTGTGTGTGAAGAACCCATGCTGGGATGAAACTGAGCAGAATGTCAGATTTGATATAACAAACACTCTACTCAATGTATTGAGTTCTATATCGGATAATGTTTGCACGAAGTAAAGTATATATTTAATATATTTTACAACTCTTACATTACAATGCATATATATTTGTTTGTATGTATGTATGTGTGTATGTATGTGTGTATGTATGTATGTATATGGGTGTGTGTGTGTATGTATGTTATCAATCAGTTTCATTTCTGTATTTCTTGTCAATAGAGAAAGAGCCGGACTCTAACATAGATTCAAGGCTCCTTCATTGGAACTTTTATCAACATAATCTAGGTATTTGTGCATATGTGTGTGTGTGTGCAGTATTTGGTGTTAGTGTATGCGCAGATTTGTATGTTTGTTTTATGGATGCATTTTATGTATGTATGTATGTATGTATGAATCATTTGATAACAGTTTGATTCGGCTACACGAAACTTAAAGTTTCATAGGCTCGTAAAACGAGTCTAACTCATTACGCTCGTGGAACCGAATGGAAAGTAGTCCAAGAAGATTTTTTTTTGTATTGGCAGCGACATCAGTTATCGTTCAGAATTCGTAGGTCTGCGTACTTGGGCAGAATGTTTGGTTAGTGTTAGGGTTAGGGAATAGGTATACACACACATACACACATACATACATACATACATACATACATACATACATACATACATACATA
>NC_068982.1:107306444-107313032 GCF_001194135.2 Octopus bimaculoides
GTACATACCTACATCTACCTGTATATATAGATGCATATCTGGGTACAGGACGTTGCTAACAAAACGTAGACAAAATGATAAACAGAGTACAGAAAATACACAGGCCACATAGAGAACATTTCCTTCATCAGCTGCCACCATTCTAACACTGGCGTTTCGAAGAAGTAGGGCAGGACGCATCGTTAAAATGGCTCTTCCCACGGACCACAAATTAAATTTGTACCATAGAGGAATGTAGTGGTGGACAGAAAACAAGACAGGAAAACGAAACAGTGAAAATAAACAAAAAAGGCTATACGGCCAGACGTGAAAAAATATGTGTATATTGAACGCTGTGAAGCAACGAACTCGAAGGAAGCAGGACGAAGAATGTTCCTTCTGCGTGCTTGGCGATAGCCAAGGTAAGAAAGGAAGTAGGGCTGGACACATGTGAACAGCAAGGAGTAAGGAGAAAGAGTTGTAGAGGGAGAAAAAAGGGGAGGAAGTAGAAAATAGGTGAGCAACGAGTGACAGGGAAGAAGAGAGAGAGATATAGTAGTAACAGAAGGAAGAACGAGAGGGGGTGGGGGGAATATACAAAGATAGATAGAGTCGCGTCAGAAATATATATGTATGTATGTATGTTCGTATGTATTTATGTATGGTATATATATACATACATATATATATACCCCGAAATTCACCCAACACGATCAAAACATTGTCGATGATGATCTCAGAAGAATCAATGAGGGCCGTCGCCAAAGAACTGTGATGCACGAGGACTTTATATACAAGTCATGCGTACTGAGGAGAGGCCAATTTATATCTGCAGAGACGCAGGAAAGCCGTGTCAAGCAGTTACATAACATGGTTAAAAACACTTGTTTTAGTTTTTCTCTGATGCGAAAATCTTCGACCAAGATTAAGTCTAACAGGAGAAATGACAGTTGGTTACGTTCATATCTTTCTGATGTCCCCAGAGTGATGCACACTAAGTTTTCAGCAACTGTGATGGTTTTAGGAGTGGTGAGTAAATTTTGGTCAGGGTTTAATAGTACTTCAGTGAACTGCCACAATTTTTTTATTCATACAATTTTCATGACAGAGGGATAGAATGTAAATATATATGAATTTAAAGCTAATAGCGGCTTATAAATGTCAGATTTTATCTTTGCATGGCTGTGTGGATAAGAAGCTTACTTCCTCACCACATGGTTCCAGGTTCAGTCCCTCTGCGTGGAACCTCGGGTAAGTGTCTTCTACCATAGCCGCAGGGTGGTCCAAAGTGTTGTAAGTGGATTTGGCAGACGGAAACTGAAAGAAACCTGTCATGTGTGTGTGTATTTGCGCCCCACCACTGCTTGACAATCGGTGCTGGTGTGTTTATGTCCCCGTAACTTAGCTGCTATCCTTTTTGTTTTCATTCTATTTTCGATAATTTTCAATTCATTTAAAGTACAGGGTAGTTCCCCCACTGCCTTTCTTGACTAGAATTAATCTTTAAGCTGGTTTGTTAACCTCACTAATGTTACAGTTTGGCCAACTGCATTTCCTTGTTTTCCAGAAAAAAATTTCTTTTAAAATTAACCAGAAAATAACCCCGCGTCTTATTAAAAGGGTAGGTCGTGAGTGGAGTTCGACAGTGGTATTCAGTCTTCCCCAGAACACTAGCAAGCCTACAATTACAATTTATATATAATAAATATATCTCAGTCTTATAACTGCTTTTTTCTTTTCTTTTCTTTTTTTCTTTTTTGCTTTAGTTTTACAATGTTTTGGTTGTGATTTTAAGAAATTTACAAGGGTTTACCGACACCGATAATAGAACGTTGTTTTATTGTGATTCAACAATGAAGACTCTTCACACGCTATTTGAAGGCAGGCAAAGTAACACCGAAGTAGACGCCATCTGTTTAGCTGTCAATTTATTCGGCTGAAAATGCCCCTCTATGTCACTGTACAATTATAACTAAGCCGAGAAGACAAACATAAAAGCTCTAAGTTGTCGAAAATGCCAAACAACACGGCTGCCAACACCACCGAAAAAGTTATCGTGAATGGAGAAAACAGGAGGCAATATTAAACAAAACAAGAATAAAAGATTTTTAAAAAACCATGGGTTTTCAGGAAGGAGAAATACAACGGCCGATGAGTTAGCTGGGTGTTCATCTTAGTGTTAGCGTTTTGTGAAGAGATACGATCTAAACATGAGAGTAAAGAATAGGATTGTACAAGGACTGGTTGAAAAATATGAAGAAAATATTCTAGAGTTTCACATATATGTGATCGATTCCTGGACGAAAACAAATTATGAACAGTGGCAAATAAGTAATATCGCTGAAGTGTCATTAACATTCGATGTTTTATCAAATAGAACAGTTGAAAATATAGGAGCGGAGATGGTTATTATAAAAAATGACTGGACATGAAATAAAAAAGAAAACTATACTGTTATTTCGGCCTGTTGTGCAGACGACTCAAGCTACCGCCTACACTAATCTTTAAATGAAAAGCAATGTCTAGGGAAATTATTTCACCGGGTATTCTTCACGTCCATAAATGAAGGGTTGATGGAAGAAAGCTCTGTGAAATTCTGATCGAGGAAAGCAAGTTTAGTCATGACGTTCAGATAGTCTGTTGAAGAAACCAGCATTACTCGAGTGAGATCAACACCAATCACAGAAAACAAAGCAACAAAAGAAACAACCTTCAGCAATTAAAACGTAAACAAGCAGTTTATCTTTGGTTGTTTTAACGTTGCGTTTGCTACAACTGGATGTATCGATCAAGAACTCTTTATAATTATAAAAAAATGCTTATGCATGAAGATTGAAATAAGTGGGTGATTCCTGGGAGTTTAGTCATTCCTGCAGGATGACTGAAGCGACTAACAAAATACGGGAAGTCATCATAGGTAAATGTCAGTGTAGAAAAGTTTCGAATCAGTAATGCCAGGGATGGCCCTTCCCGAAAATGGACTTCTCAATGATGATAGCAATGAACAAAAATCTGCTAGTAGTTGTGATGGAGAAGCAAATGACAGCAACGATTGATATGGTAGTAATCGTCGTTTTTAATAGTCAGTGAACTAAACATAAAGTAATAGTTATGACACTCCTGAGAAAGATATTATATATTAAAGTTTAGTCTTCAAGTAGAAAAGTAAGAAACTCCGTTTTGATATTGACTCCTCTTTCAAGCGAGCGCATGCACACACACACACATTCCATCTGAATATACTGGGTTGAGGGTGCAATATATGGTGCAGATTAGTGGAGTACGCAGTTAGTTATGTCTTGATACTTCTGAAACGTTTCGAATGTAAGGCAAATACAGTGGATGGACCAGTTCGTGGTCATTATGTCTGGTAGCTGTGCACTAAATGTTATTAACGCTTAATTATTTAGTTCTAAATTAGTTGTTTACAAAATAAACCTAGGATAATATTTTCGTAAATCGTAATTTTTATTTGTCTATTTTATTTAATTTTTTTTTTTTTCACATAATACACTTTGCTAGTTATCGAGTGTCTCTTCTCAATGGTTGAGTTCTTGTAAGCCGAGAAATACGGCAATAAAAATGTATTGTTGCATAACATTAAATATGATAGCTGTGATTTTCCTTTCAATTGCATAAACGGTGTTTAGTCACATTCTGAAAATAGAAAGAAACAAATGAGGGAAAAAAAAAAACAATGAGGATCTTTCTTATTTGATCTACCTCTTCCAATTATAATAAAAATCTCCTCACAAATGCCAATTACCAAAAGATCACATGCATTTTGGAGAAACTAACAATAAAATTCAATAATTTTAGACAATCAAGTCCAGCTATTCTCGATGCAGCAGACAATATTATTTATGTATGTCTTCAAAGTAACCTGTTGAATGTTAGATTTTAGAGTTCAGTGTTTACGATTTCGGGTTAGCATTTAGAATTAGGATTAGTGTTTAGGATTAGGGTTTAGAATTAAGGTTTAGGACTACGGTTTAGAGTTAGGTTTTAGGGCTTAGGGTTAATGTCTAACATTAGGATTGAGGACTTAAGTTTAGGGTTACCATTAGGATTTAGGGTTGTAATGCATCACAAATTTCATTGTAAACACTAATTTGTTGTATTTATTTGCTGTTTTTGTTAATTAAAAGCTGTGATTTTTGTAATTGATTTTAAATTTTGGCACAAGGTCAGAAAATTCGAGGGAAGGGGTAAATCAATTTCCTCGACTCAGGCGTTCAACTGGTACTTATTTCATCGACTCCGAAAAGATGAAAAGTAAAGTCGACCCCAGCGGCATTTGAACTCAGAACGTGAAGTCGGAAGAAATCCCAGCGAGGTAACGATTCTGCCAGCTCGTCGGCTAACGTGACTTTTATAATTAGTATGAAGAAATTACACTTAGGTAGAGTTGTAGAAATTTTCTGTAAAATTGGCCGATATAGTCCAACCCCAAAATTTCCAGCAATGAACATTTTTTCCTTTTCTTTTGTTTGTTTTTTCTTTCTTTTTCTTTCTTTCTTTCTTATTCTTTATTTCTTTCTTTTTCTTTCTTTCTTTCTTCTTCTTTCTTTCTTTCTTTCTTTCTTTTTCTTTCTTTCTTTCTTTTTTTTTTGAAAAATATACTCCTGAAGTTCTGGCTGTATGGTAGGAAGCTTGCGTCCTAACTACATGCTTCCGGTTCAGTCCCACTGCATGCCCTCCTGGGCAAGTGTCTTCTACTATAACCTCGGGCCGAGCAAAGCCTTGTGAGTGGATTTGGTAGACAGAAAGTGAAAGAATCCCGTCGTATATGTATATACCTATGTGTGTGTGTATTTGTGTCTGTGTTTGTCTTCCCATCACTGCTTCACAACCGGTGTTAGTGTGTTTATGACCCTGTAACATAGCGGTTGTCAAAAGAGAACGATAGAATAAGTGCTAGGCTTAAGAAATATGTCTTGGGGTCAATTTGTCCGACTAAAACCCTTCAAGGCGGTGCTCCAACATGGCCGCAGCCAAATGACTGAAACTAATAAAAGAATAAACGAATAAAAGAATATATAGAGAGAGGTCGGGGGAGATAGCGGAAGTCAACTTGTGACCGATTTAGACCATTTTCTAAACTCAATAAATCCGTGTGTTCTGCGAGTCCAAGAAGTTCCTGCTCATGACCGCTGCTCATGAACCCCAAGACTATCTATCACAGACGATTGGAACTCAATGTGCAAAGCAGTGGAGACTTCAGTGGGGCTGGCGTAGAGTCAACTGTCATTCCTCCAGTTCGCTTTTTTTTTTTTTTATCTTGGACGTAGTTCTCATCTGAGAAGGATCGGACCATGTCGGGCTCTCAGGTTGCTTGAGTTTGTTCAGCAAGCACTTCAACCGGATCAATCGGTTCTCGCTTGTCTTATCGGATATGAACTGCCCTTTTCTAATAACTTGGCGTTTATATCCGATGTTTCCGTGCACCACATGTCTAATCATTGACTTCAACACATGGAGATGATTGGCAATGTCCCTCATTAACTTGCCGTGATTCACGTTTATTATGCTCTGAACTTGCTGGACAAACTCAACTTTTCTGACAATGTCTGACCGTCGAAAATGTTCTTTATTTTCCTTTTCGCCGAGGAATCCACATTCCCGCTAGAAACCAGCTCTTTTCTGGGTTTAAAGACGAAAAACTCGGAGCCATTTAAGAAGGTTGCAATTTCAGAATCACTTTGGTTGGTGGGTAAGGCGTCGAGAACGGCCTGACATTTCATCGTCTGCGTTAGATTCCAAGCTTCCGTGTTAGGGGTGTAAAAAAGGAAAATGATATTTGGTTAAAGTTTGGGCCACTTGTATTTCTTTAAAATTTTGTTTACAAACATTTGACACACCCTGTGTATATGGGGGTGGGGTCATGGATATGACTTTAAACTGCAGCCGGTAGTAAGGTTGTATGGAAGTTTCAGGTTTTTGAGGAGTGAGCAACCACCATTTAGCCACTATTGTTCCCAAGTCTACTCTGACCTGGCGTAATACACCTGTTAGGTTTTCAGCAATGGATTAATTACCATGTGAACCACTGAGAATGAAGGACCCCTAGATCTCGCTGGAACTTCCTTCTACGAAAAGATAAACTCACATAGAAAATACCTGAAGTGTAGATGGTTTCTGGTGGTCTCAGTCTCTGTTGTGCAACAGGTTTTATAACTGACTGCACTAAAAAGTGGGTTCAGTGCTGTGCAACACTTTATCCACTCAAAGCAACTTCACACACTGGAACGTCTTGGACTCTCGGAGTTTATTGAGTTTAGAAAGTTATCTTAATCGGTCACTAGTTGACTTCCATTGTGTGTGTGTGTGTGTGCGTGTGTGTGTGCGTGCGTACGTGCGTACGTGCGTACGTGCGTACGTGTGTGTGTGTGTGTGTGTGTGTGCGCGCGTGTGTGTGTGTGTTGTGTGCGTGTGTGTAATTAAGGTAGCTAGACGCAATTTTAAACCAAAAAGGAAATAATTTACCGTCACTAAAAGTGACCAACGGTGCTGTGTTTCAATCATTAGACTGCGGAAATGTTGGGTTGATTCGTTCGAATATTTAGTCGAATGAATTAACCCTGGTACTTATTCTGTCGTCCCTGTTGT
>NC_068982.1:107313187-107315089 GCF_001194135.2 Octopus bimaculoides
ATATATATATGTATGTATATATATATACACGACGGGATTCTTTCAGTTTCCGTCTACCAAATCCACTCGCAAGGCTTTGGTCGGCCCGAGGCTATAGCAGAAGATACTTGCCCAAGGTGCCACACAGTAAGAAATTTTGAACTATTGTTTCTCAAATATTGAAACCGAAGTGGCAATGCAATGTTTATTCTTCTTTCAATTTTTCTTCCAGTTTCATTTTATTTTACTTTCACTATTAAATGGAGTATTCAGAAATTGCGTAGAGATTTATCTACATCCCTGTCTGGTTTGTGCTTAGGGATGAAAGTTATTAAATCCTTGATGTCATTCCGAACCCCAGTCAAATGGAAGAGAAGGGATTTTTATTGCTGATCTTACTGTTGTTGTGGGAGGATTCTAGTAAACAATATTGGAAATTACAATCCCACGTTATATCAGTAGAAGGGAAACAATGCTCACGACCTTTGGAATTTCCAAGACTAACGAGACTTATGATCCAGATACCCAGTTAAACAATGTGTACTAAGAATACTCGGACATGTAATCCAAATGCTTATAATGGCTTCTCTAAAAGAAACCAAGGACTAGGTATGATGCTAAATCGGACAGATTTTTAGGTCTTCCATCTGACCAACTTTGATTTGAGACATTTACGTATATTGAAGCGATTTGTATATTGTTCTTGACTTGCATTCTCTTTGTTCTCTTCGTCCATTTCACCATGTTGCAATAGCTTAGGTAGTAAAACAGAGGTAAAATCTTGTAGGGAAAGCAAATAAAAAATATGTCTTCTCAAACGAATTCAGTAACATTTGTTCTTTGAACCAGAAGGTAAAATAATTGAATGCTAAAAAGTTATGCAACTTGGTACGTAAAGTTTTAGACTGTTTGGATCGCTCTAAATGTATCAGATATTGCGTAAAAGAAACACCAGATACTGTATTCATTTAAAATTGTTTGCCTCAAGTGTATTCCAGGTATTAATCCATTATATAAACTTCCTATCAACTGTAAACCAAACAAGTCAGTCTCTGCAATTGCTGTTCAAAGTAATCTCCCTTGGTCTAAACAAAGATAATTCAACTAATTATCTCCCTTGTCTCACTCTATTTCCAGCATAAATTCTGAAACAAATATTTTATATAACGTTCTACTAAAGTAGAACATCATATAAGTATAAAAAAAACTGATAGAATGTTCATATTTTGTGGCAAAGTAATAAAAGTTTAGAATTGGAAAAGTGTCGAAGTACATACTTTACGATGCTTTAAGTTTCAGCTAGTATGTAGATAAAGGGAAATAACTATAAATATTCAAACAGCATTATTACAGAGTGCTTTCCCTTGGATTAAAAATTTTGTTTACATCAAAACTAAAATGTCTTTATTTGTATGCGTGCGTGTGTGCGTCTGCATGTGTGTGTATGTGTGTGTGTGTGTGTGTGTGTGTGTGTGTGTGTGTGTGTGTGTGTGTGTGTATTCTTTTATTCTTTTATTTGTTTCAGTCATTTTACTGCGCCATGCTGGAGCACCGCTTTGAAAGGGTATTCTAGTCGAAGAAATTGGCCCAACGACTTATTCTTTGTAAGCCTGGCACTTATTCTATCGTTCTCTTATGCCGAGCCGCTAAGGTACGGAAAGGTAAAAACACTGACATCGCTTGTCAAGTGATGGTAGGGAGGACAAGAGGACAAAGTCAGACACAAAGACACACACACACACATACACACACACACACACACAGATACTAGTTTTGAGTCAAACCTTCCAACCTATGTCAGCATAGAAAACGGATGTTAAATGGTGATGATGATGATGATGATATATATATATATATATATATATATATATAGATAGATAGATATGTATGTATGTATGTATGTATGTATGTATGTATGTATGT
>NC_068982.1:107315566-107318673 GCF_001194135.2 Octopus bimaculoides
GGCACATAAAAGACACCATTTCGAGCATGGCCGTTTTCGTGCGGGTGACACGTAAAAGCACCCACTACACTCTCTGAGTGGTTGGCGTTAGGAAGGGCATCCAGCTGTAGAAACTCTGCCAAATCAGACTGGAGCCTGGTGTTGCCATCCGGTTTCACCAGTCCTCAGTCAAATCGTCCAACCCATGCTAGCATGGAAAGCGGACGTTAAACGATGATGATGATGATGATGATGATATATATATATACAGGCATACCTCACCCTACATCGTTAATTGGTTCCAGGAGACAAGACTTAGGTCGAATTAACTTGTCTCTAGGCTAAACCGATAATAACCATACATGGTTAATAAAAACCTATTTCAAGCTTACAAACAAATCATTTTTATTTTTTAATACAGTACAGTAAAAAGAAGTAATTTGGATCTTTCCTGGCTGTGCGTGTAACAGGCATAGTGACGGATACCTTTGTATCTGACCAGGGGTTAGTTAACTTTTTTTGTTACCACCTCAGTAGTAAGATCAGGCTGGAGAAGAGGTATCTGTCACGAGACACATTCATGAGTAGATGGAAGTCTGTGGTGAGGAAGCTGGGAGTGTTTAGCACCAGATAAGTGGACGCCAAAAACAAGGGAAAGAAAAAGCAAGGGGTCTACCCTGGTGGTCGGATGCCTATCTTTCAGGAAAGCCATTACAAATTGCATCTGTAATGAGCAATGCTTTAATCAAACATTGTAAATATAATCAAATTATTATTGTATATTTAAAATTGTAAATATTTAATCGATACAGCTACTTCACCCCTATTACGTTTGTCTGTCCTTGTTCTTCCCTTCTTTGTAATGGCAAATATTAATGAAATAAAGTAGCTTGCTTACCAACCACATCGTTCCGGGTTCAGTCCCACTGCATGGCACCTTGGGCAAGTGTCTTCTGTTATAGCCTCAGGTCGACCAAAGCCTTGTGAGTGGATTTGGTAGACAGAAACTGAAAGAAGCCCGTTGTATATGTGTGTGTGTGTTTGTCCTCCCAACATCGCTTGACAACCGTATCCTAGTGGTTCAGCAAAAGAGACCGATAGAATAAGTACTAGGCTTACAAAGAATAAGTCCTGGGGTCGATTTGCTCGACTAAAGGCGGTGCTCCAGCATGGCTGCAGTCAAATGACTGAAACAAGTAAAAGAGTAAAAGAGAATGCGGTTTGCAATAGAACATGGTAAAATAAAAGCCTTTTTTAAGCTTAAAAAACAAATTCAATAATTATTATTATATTGCAATAGTAAAAAAAACTAAATTATTTTAAATTTACCAATTTGATGGTTTACATCGCGGATGTAGATGGCTGTGGATCGTCAACATCAACCGCTGACTCTGGCTGTTCTTGTTGTTCGATGCACTTAAAAAACCGGTTGAGAGTTCCTTGAACTGTCTTCTTTTCCTCAGGGTTTACATTATAAGGAGCAAAAGCTTCATGACAAGCCCCCCCATAATCTTGGAAAAGCATTGAGCATTTGGATCCATATCCTCGAACATAGAAAGACCTTTTTCGATATGTGCAAATGCTTGCTGCATGTTCTTAAAAGTAAAGTGATATTGCCTCAGGTTCGATTTCTTCTTCTTTATTTTGCTGCTCGTGAAGTTCTATCAAATTCTCGTTCGGCAGGGGCTGCTTGTCTTTTTCAAATAAATCTGTAAAATCCTCCTCCTCCAAATCTATTTCCAGCTCGTAGTCACCGTTTTGTTGATGGCAAAATCATTCATGAATTGCAGGCATAACTTCTTCCATACACCATTCATAGTCGTGCTCTGTACATCATTCCATGCCACTGCTATGTTCTGTACAACCTTGTAGATATCGTATCTCTTCCAAAAGTCATGAAGTGTGATGGACTCATCAAGATCAGTTGTAGCTATTGCTTGCCGCACCATACACTTCATATAGTAACACTTGAAGATAGCAATTATTCCCTGATCCATCAGCTGAAGAAGAGACGTTGTGTTCGGAGGGAAGTATATGACGGTAACGTTGGGATCAAAATCTACGATGTTTTGCGGGTGGCCAGGAGCACTATCTAAGGTAAGTAAAGCCTTAAAAGGAATTCCCTTCTTACAGTACCTCTCTGCTGCTGGGATAAAATGATTGAAGAACCAATCTTCAAAAACAACAACAGTAACCCATGCTTTTGAATTGGCCATTCATATAACAGGGAGTGATGCCTTAAGTATGTCCTTCAGGACAAAGGGTTTTTGTGCATAATACACAAGCAATGGCTTTAACTTAAAATCTCCTGCACAATTACCTCCCAACATAATAGTCATAGGTTCTTTTGAGACCTTGTAGGCTGGAATAGGTTTCTCCTCTTTGGAAATGAATGAAAGGTCTGGCAATTTTTTCCAATGCAATCCAGTTTCGTCTAAGTTAAAAATCTGTTCGAGAAGAAATCCATTTTCTTCGATGATTTTCTTTAATGCATTAGGAAATTCCACTGCTGCTTGTTCATCAGCTGATGCACTTTCACCTTGCTTCTTAATGGAGTGATAACTTCTTCACTCCTTAAATCTCATGAACCATCCTTGACTTGCCTTGAACTCTATCTCGTTCTCATCTGGATATTTTTTTCTTCAGGTCCTCAAACAAAGACAACGCTTTCTCTTCGATGATTTCTTGAGTAATAGCAGACTGCTGACGATTCAACCTAACAATCCAAGGAGAAAGAAGGTTTTTAATTTCTTCAAAGATTTTGCCTTTTTTCTTATCGCTGACAGTGTTCTTCATCTCTGGGGCTTCAGGTTTGGTATGTGCTAAAATCTTGTCCTTATTATGTACAATCGTCGATACAGCTGTCCGATTCATCCCAAAAGATCGTGCAATTGCTACCACTTTTCCACCGTTTTTATGACGTTTTATTACAGCCAGATTATCCTTCAGCATTATAGCATGATGCTTTGCACTTTCACTATGAATTTTCTTAGGAGCCATGGGGGCAAAAAATAATGTCACAAATAAATGAGAATGAGAAAGTAGCTGATAAACAGACGTAAACAAATTTGGATTCAAAACAATCGCGGGAATTACAAGTGACACTGACGCCTCACGTTAGATATTGG
>NC_068982.1:107319024-107325440 GCF_001194135.2 Octopus bimaculoides
TATATATAAAGGAACACAAAAAATGGGATGAGAATGCAAAACATCCAGACAGTTAAATGGGACAAGAAAAAACAAGGACGGGTCATTCAGAGTTTTCTTTCCTCAGTTGAGTTCCAGATTATCTTTGCAATTTTGGCTGGTTATACTCAAGATTGCTCCAATCTGGCCAGACCCAAGGAAAAACTAAGCTAAGAGCACTAGATTCCTTGGAAGAAAGCAGCAAATGTATATGAAAACAAGGACAGAAAAAACCCCCAGAGAAATGGTACACAAATACAAATGCAAATAACAGGACATTAACAACAGGTGTCTTTTGACTACGGACGAATTAAATTAAACTGGTGTGTGTGGAAGTGAAGTCTTACGGCAGGGACATAAGAGATGACAGGCATTTTGCCCAGTGCACTAATGATTTTGCCAGCTTAGTAACATAGCCATGACCTTCTTTTGATATGCATAAGGTACTTATCTAATGACCTTTTTCAGTAGATTTGTGCACTTCTTCTGGGTTTATATCCCTAAAATCAGTGAGGGATTACTTTCCAAGGAGCACTTTTTCATCTCTCATGATACTATCTGCAAACTTTGGTTTATGCATGCACCTTGATACATGGTGGTCTGTTGTTTGAGACATAACATTAAAAAATTGATGAAATGTTTTAATTTAGATAATTCTAAACCGAATCATCGTAGAACCATCGTAGAACCATGGGCAGTCTGGAGAGAGTTTTTAAATACAAACAAGGCAGCAAAGACTTGATGTCGATTCAAACAAACTTATAATGTTGCATCATTTCCCCTGATAACATCTACTAACCACCATGTATCAAGGTACATGCATAAATCAAATTTTGCAGAAGAAGTGCTTGAAAAGTAATCTCTCACTGATTTTAAGGATGTATGCACAGAAGAAGTGCACAAATCTACTGCAAAAGGTTATTAGATAAGTACATTATGCATATCAACAGAAGGTCATGCATGGCTATGTTACTAGGAAGCATCTGACAGCAACATAGATAACCAAAGTAATCTATCTTAGGATAACAACCAGGATATTAGCTCTCAGTTTGGAGAATGTGTTTTTGCAACCAGAAACAATAAATAATAATAGGTATAGAAGAACTCTGGATGAAGACGTTGGTATTTACACTGAGGAGGGTGTCACCCAAATTATAAATAGGTGTCTGATTATGTTGCAAAAACAGTAGTTCTATAGATAAATATTAATATGAAACTTCAGTGACCCAATGGTTATATACATACTATAAAAGTATTGGTGGAATATCTTCATCAAAACCTTTGTAAGATATACAGGGGTTAGACAAAATAATGGAAACACCTTAAAATTTCAAACAAATTTACTTTAATATGGGTTAGGACTGCCTTTGGCAGTAATTACAGCATGAATTCTATGAGGTATGGACTTGTACAAAGTTTGAATTGTTTCCAAAGGAATTTTTGTCCATTCTTCAACTAAAACAGTCTCCAGTTCTTGTAGTGATGATGGTGGAGGATATCAGGAGCAACCCTCGAACATCTCCTCCCTATTGAAGTTCACAGATTGTTGATTTTTAAAAAATTTTGTTGGTCTTGTTTACACACAAAACCCTTACAACAACACACTCACACACACACACACACACACACACATTCTTTGTTTTGTCCTGTACTATCCATAATGTTTTTCTTAATGAAAACCCTTGTGGTTAAAAAAGAAATCGTTATTATTATTATTATTATTATTATTATCATCATCATCATTATTATTATTTAAATATTTCTTTTTGTAATCTGAAAATTTTAACAGCTATTTTAAAATATATATATAATAATATAAACCATTGAATATTACAGATTATAATATAAACCATTGAAGCAGATGTTCCAACACTAAACTGATATCAGTTGCTGGAGGGTCATATGGTTAGCAATTTTGAGGGGAGGGGCAAGCTGATTGCATTAACCTCACTGTTTGACTGATATTTTATTTTATAAACTCCAAAAGGATGGAAAGTAAAGCTGACCTCAGCAAGACTTGAACTCAGAATGTAAAGAACCAAAAGAAATGCCACTAAGTACTTTGTCTAGTACTTTAATGATTCTGTAAATAATAGTAATAATAAAGCTTTGTGTATTTCTGGATGTGAATTGCAAGAAGATAAACCAGAAGATACCAGACAACCAACTGGAAGGTTGCTAATTCATATACTATTACTAATAATGTGTTACATTTGTATTGAAGACACTCAGCTCTTAAATAGTCTACATAGTTCATCAAGTTGAATATATGATAGATTCAGGAGAGAAACAATTCAGTGTTATAAGTAGTGGGAACATAGTAAAATTGACGATTGTTTTATCAACTCATAGTACTGAATTTAACTCCTCCTGTGAGTGTATAACTTGGAGATCTTCTGATATGTGCATAGCTTAGAGAAGAATGGTGTTTCTTAGCTGACATATCCCAGATACAGTACAATTCTCAGTTGTGCCCATACGAGCCATTGGATTAACTGCAATAACTATAGTCTCATGATGGATATGTCACTCAATAGCCAAATGTTACAATAACAACTAAGTGATCCTTTTAATAACAGTGTTATTATAAACAACTGAACACTTTCAATAGTTCTGATGTTAAGAAAAGAATCTAATCAGTCACACAGAAATCAATCTCTCTCTCTCTCTCTCAGAACTAGCTTTCAATGTACCTTTACAAAGATTTTAATTGATTTGCCATTTAATGGTTTCAAATGATGTATGATTTTTCATCACCTGAACACACGTTGATGGTTTCTTTAATTGTGTAGAAAGTTATGCAGAAAAACCTCTGAAGGGTTAAGAACTGTTAGAGAAAGGCTGTCATAAGCTCCTGTTTAATAGCATTAAGCAGCCGAGAGATGTTCACATTTCCAACAGCTAAATGAACTGAATCACATCTAATAATTGTTTTGAATAAATATACAATAAAACATATCCAATGGGTCTGAATATAGACAATAAACAAGTCGTCACAGATGGAACAGTAAATTAAAGCAGATTTTGTTATAGGATTTCAAAAGCAAATTTTGTATGATACAGCTGTTACTAGGGTTATTTGAGATCATTTAATCATATTTAGAAGAAAGTCACTATAAACTGGATCTCTATTTGAGAACAGTATGTTCCAATGAAACTCACTCTATTACTTCTTCTGAGTGTTCAATATAAATGCATTCAAATATTGGTTTCAAATTTTGGCCCAAGGCCAGCAATTTCGGTGGGGAGGTAAGTCGATAATGTCAACCCCCAGAGCTCAACTGGTACTTATTTTATTGACCTCAAAAGGATGAAAGGCAAAGTCAACCTCGGCAGAATTTGAACTCAGAATGTAAAGACATGAAATTCCACTAAGCATTTTCCCCAGCATGGTTATGATACTGCTAGCTCACCACCTTCAATACATTCAAACATTTTTAATAAAATAAGTTACAGTAATAGGAAATTGGGACTTTCATGAGTCACAGGGCAACATTTGAGAAATTTACATTATAGTCAATTGAAGTTTTCTTTTCACTTATGGAAAAATGATACGTATTGAACCCTTTATGACCACATTTGCAATGGAAAACGGTCTGTGTAAGCATAGTCTGACTGAAATACTTTCTCAATGTGACCATAATCCTGCTGAAATACAAAGTTTAGCATTCCCATTAAATGTGAAATAAAATAGCATAAAATCATGAATTCAGAAAGATTTAGTAAAATAACATTTTTTTGGGGGTTTTTTTTTGATCTTTAATCATGTATTTGGAACATGGTTTGACATTAAATTCTGTAATGACATTATGAGAGAAGGTTTTAATTTAATACTGAACACTTCAAAAACAATGAGCTTTGTATCATAGAAACACAGGCAGTCACAGGGGGGACCGATTTCAAAAGGGATAATGAGCAAGTTACTAACACTATACAAAGATTCTAGATTCTTCTAGATACTTGTGTATTGAACAATTTAATATTTTTACAGGTAAATCCATGCTTCATTTTAGTAAAGGATAAACTAGGTCAGAACAATGTTAATGGGAAACATGTATGCATACATGCATAGATGTGTGCATACATGCATGCATGCATAGATGTATGCATACATACATATGCACGCATGCATGCACGCACGCACACAAACACACATGCACACACACACACACACACAAACACACACACACACACAACACATACATAAATCTGTAAAACTTTCAAGAAGTTTATCATTTAAGTATATATGAGCATGTCTAGACATGCTCATATACGTGTGAGAATACATACATAAAATAAAACATGCAAATCTGCACATATACATACATACATACATACATACATACATACATACATACATACATACAAAAATACCCTGTTGATGTTGTTGAAATTCCAATGAAGGCGCCTTAGATCTAGGTTAGAAACCAGCTCTTTCTCTATTGGCTTGAAATCTTGAAATAAAACTGAATAATGACATACATACATGCATACATACATACACACACATGCATACATACATATATACACACACACACGCATACATACTTACATACATACATACATACATACATACAAATACACTATCAAACAGTGAGAATGAATGCTTAACACTGCATTCGTAACGTTGTTAACCCACAATTAAAGTACACACACACACACACACACACACACACACACACACACACACACACACACACATACACAAACATACAATCACTGTCCACTTTTCCATGCTTGTATGGGTTGGACAAAGATTTTCTATGCCTGGGCACCCTTCCTGTTGCCAACCATTCCTGTCACTGCCCGTCATCTGTTTCCAAGCAAGATAATATTTCCCCCATGGCCAGAAATTTTCTTAACATTAGAAATGAATGACAGTACTTGTATGACAGACACTCATTAAAATTATTACTTAATGTCAAAACAAGGAAACACAAACACCCCCCCCACACACACACGTACATGTGATGGGCTTTTTCAGTTTCCATCAACCAAATCCACTCACAAGGCTTAGATTGGCCCAGAATTATAGCAGAAGACACTTGCCCAAAGTGCTGTGCAGTGGAACTGAACCCAAACACAACTACACTCTAGTTTTATTAACTTTTACATCTATGTTTCAAAATCTTCACATGAATTCCAAACAGTTTGTTTCAAGCAATGAAGTTTCCCAAATCTGAGAACTGGTAAGCCAGGAGCTGCACCAAATTTCAAACTGATTTGGCATGGTTTCTATGGCCAGATGCCCTTCCTAACACCAACCACTCTAAGAGTGTAGTGTGTGCTTTTTACATGCCACCAGCACTGGTGCCAGTTATGTGACACTGGCGTCGACCATGACTATGATCTCACTTGGCCTGACAGGTCTTCTCAAGCATGGTATATCACCAAAGGTTTCAGTCACCTGTCACTGCCTCTGTGAGGCCCAATGTTTGAACAGTGCTTTTTACATGCCACCAGCATGGGTGCCAGTCACATTGCACTGGTATTGGCCAAAACTAAGATTTCACTTAACTTGACAGGTCTTCTCAAGCACAGCATATCACCCAACGTTTGAAGGGTGCTTTTTACACACCAGTTACATGACACTGGCACCAGCCACAACTACGATTTCACTTGGGTTGCCAAGTCTTCTCATGCACAGTGATGTTAGCATATTTTGCCACTTCTTCATTAGCAGGTAGGATCACTGTAATTAGTGTAGAAGTTACAACTAGTATTTTTGGGTGCTAGATTTATTTTATCATAGTTTCTTTTTGTTTGTGATTAGTGACTGGTATCTGTATGTTTAATGTAGCACTGTGCTGTGTTATATATATCACAGCTATTATCTTTCAGCTAGTTTGTGAGAGAATGTCTAAAGAACAAATGTGCTGTTTACTTATGTTTTTTCCTATCTGGTTTCCAAACAAACTGAAAGGAACTCACATAAAAAGAGATAAAAGTTTTAAAATACACCCATGTTTACAACACATCTCTCTCTCTCTCTCTCTCTCTCTCTCTCTATATATATATATATATATATATATACACACACACACATACATATACATACATATATGTGTGTGAGTGTGTGTGTACTCATATATATATCTGGACTGTTTGATTCTGAACTTTATACCCTCCGGCTGCACCTCTCCTACCCACGGATTTACACTGGACCCATCTTCTGATTGGAAATCGCTTCAATATACCACGACGTCTAAAAAACTTTTGAACTTTTCCACTTTTGTAAACCTCCTTTATCATCCTTTTTTCTGTTGAAGAGCGTAGCTCGAAACGTCAAAGACTTTCCGTATTCCCGAGCGTCATACTAATATATACTTTTGTTATTTACACCACCTGTCCTCGTCTGTTGTTATTTTTTGTATATTCTCCCACATATATATATATGC
>NC_068982.1:107326748-107337533 GCF_001194135.2 Octopus bimaculoides
ATATATATCTGGACTGTTTGATTCTGAACTTTATACCCTCCGGCTGCACCTCTCCTACCCACGGATTTACACTGGACCCATCTTCTGATTGGAAATCGCTTCAATATACCACGACGTCTAAAAAACTTTTGAACTTTTCCACTTTTGTAAACCTCCTTTATCATCCTTTTTTCTGTTGAAGAGCGTAGCTCGAAACGTCAAAGACTTTCCGTATTCCCGAGCGTCATACTAATATATACTTTTGTTATTTACACCACCTGTCCTCGTCTGTTGTTATTTTTTGTATATTCTCCCACATATATATATATGCATGTGTGTGAATATATGCGCATAAACACTCACATACATATATATCACCTATCCTTCCCTACCATACCTATTCCTATTAACCATCCCTCAATACTTGCTCTTTATTCATTCACCCCACCAATTCCTCATTCTGTAACCACCTTCTACTCTTCCAAATGCTCTTACTACCTCTACTCACCCACACTTCCTGTTTTTCCTGCCTTCACTCACTTCTATGCACTTCAAACTTTGAAGATTCACTCTGATATCTCAACACCACCAATTTTATCTCTGTTTCCAGCTCCTCCCTGGTCACTCCCACCCTCTCTTCTACAATGTGAGTAGACATGATTGCTCCCCTGCAGCAATAAACCTGTTTGCTCAAGGTCCTTCTCTCATACTTTACCCCCTATCTTCAAGCATACCCTCTCCCCCATACCCCATCCCCTGCTCTCACTGTAGACTCAGTCAGTCAAAAGGGATCTTAGTCTTGCTAGTTGCATGACAACCTCACTAGTGCAGGTGCCATAAGAAAAGCACCCAATACATGTGAAGTGGTTGGCATTAGGAAAAGTAATCAGCTGTTGAAACTATGCCAGTCCCAACATTGAAGCATGATGCCCTTGGACATGTCAATCATGCCAAACCATCCAACCATCTACCAAACCCTGTCACAAGGCTATAGCAGAGGGCAATTACCGAAGGTATTAAGTAGTGGAACTGAACTGAAACCCAACCAGTGAAAAGTGAATTTTTTATTCCCGCAGCTACGTCAATGCTAATACATACATACATACATACATATGTTGTTGATATTGTTGAAATTCCAATGGAACCTTGGATCTAGGTTAGAAACCAGCTCCTTGTTTATTGGCAAGAAATCTTGAAATAAAACTAATAATGACATACATACATACATACATACACACACACACATGCAAACAAACAAACATACATACATACATACATACATACATACATACATACATATTTATACATATAGTGTTTATCACAATTGTCTGACAAATGGAAATGTGAAACTCTACATACATATCTATGTTGAAGACATTTGTTTGAGGTGCCATCCCATGGGACTGAACCCAGAATCACATAGATAGGAAGCAAACTTCTTAATCACACTGCCACGCTGGCATCAAATATATCTATATCTCTACATACATATGACAGGCTTCTATACAGTTTCCATCTACCACATCTAATCATGAGACATTGGTTAATATAAGACTATAGCCGATGACACTTGCCTGAAGATACAGACAAGAAGACCCAAAGCAGTTGTTTATGGTTATTGCAGCTGGCACCTCACAGTTAGTTATTTGAATTTCATGTACCCAATCATCAACCCAGATATAAAATGCACACTTTCATATCGGGTACTCTTTGACATATAATTCTTGTGTGTGTGTGTGTGTGTGTGTGTGTGTGTGTGTGTGTGTGTGTGTGTGTTTTCTCATTTGGTTTGATAATGTTTCAGTTGTCCGAGAGATGTTTCATGACTCTCAGTTTATCTTTTACTTTGCTTCATTGAACATTCAGTTTGTCTCACTTTGTTATCTGCCATTATGTGTCCATACAACAAAAGATTACCCAATACTCTATTGTCTTGATATGTTTGTAAAAAGCAGGAAAGACATCTATGCAGTAACTAGACATGTTAGAAATAGCAGCCTTCTATCTTATGCATTCACCAACAACCAATATGTTTACATAGTAGCATAGCATGTATGAAATAGCAGCCAATTTTCCCTCAGATCACAATATTCTATTTCATGTTACTTTGTTTCAATACCTGTACATTTCCAGATAACTCTGCTAGTAGAATATTAAATTAACACAAAAACTACTATTTTGTGGGAAAAAATTCTCAGTGTTATTTGAATTATTCTAATCTTTTACTCTTCTTCTCTCTTCATAAACACTGCACCTTGCCCTTCCTTACTAAATTGTAGTTACCAATCCTAGTTTAGTCATTTCTCATCATGACTTCAATCTCAACGCTACTCCACCTCCTAGTTTCACACTATCACCTCTGTACTCTCTAAGTACTTTTTGTAGAGCTCACTCTGTTACAAACATTTCTGGATAGCTCTTCATTTTGAGGATTACTCTCTTTTTTCCTCTCACTCATCTCAGAGACTTGGTAAATGTCAGGAGTACTGACCTTTCTTGTCTAACTACACAATGAAAAATGTGAAAAAAATATTTTCACAACAGAAAAGGTATTTATATATGCATGAATGCACACACACATGCATGCACACACACACACACACACACACACACACACACACACACACACACTCGCATGTGTGTGCACACTCTCAAGTGCACTTCAGCTCTTACCCCCCTGTATTTATATACATCATCATCACTATTGCTGTTTAATGTCTGTTTTTTTTTTTTTTTCATACTGGGATGTGTTGAACAATTTAACAGGAGCCAACAAGCCAAAGGACGGCTCCAAGCTTCAGTGACTCCATGGCTTCAATAGTTGGATGAACTTCCTAACACATTAAAAAATGTTCAACCAGATGAATACCCACCATCAAGCATCTACTGTACTCTGAATGTCTTGCTTCCCTGTGCATGAACACAATATAAGCTCCAACATCTTGCAATTGTTATAGACACCCACAAGATTATTCACCATCTTTCCAACAGCACCTTTTTGAATTCCAAATATCTAACACCTGCGGACATACTTACAAAATCATAAAACAGTCAAAAACAAAACAGTACCCATGACTTTCAGAAACATTTTTTCATGCTCAGAATTGCTGAAACATAGAATAAACTACCCACGTCATTGGAAGTTGTTGGAACACTACAATTTTCAATCATCCATGCTTCCTGTAATTCACCAATTGTACACCTAGTGACCTCTGCCATTTTTTCTTAATGACTCATTCACTGTTCACTTTCTGTGCATTATTCTATTTACTGTACAAGCATTTCCTGATGAATAATAGTGCACCTAAGCACTGTATACAATAAGTTCATTATATTACATATACATGTACACACATATATATATTGTAAAATTCATGGTGCCTGTAACTCTAAGTTTCCTGTGCGGACTTATTCAACCAGAGTGGTTGAAGAAGCCATCAGGCAAAACTTCAAGTCCGAGTTAAAATAAGTTTTTCTATAAATTTGTTTCTACTCTCAGCTTTGAGTCTCTCTCTCTCTCAGTAAATGTTACTCTTAAGCCTGCTTTAACCCTTTAGTATTTAAACCAGCCTTATCCAACCAAAATATTTTGTTTTATCTTCACTCTGATCAGATCTGGTCTCTCGCACTTACCCTACAATATTATTCTAAAAATAAACAATTATGTCATTAAAATCTCAAACTACAAAGTAATGCATGACTAATTCATATCAACATGAATAAATAAGCATTACATTTGACAGAGAAATCTGAATGCTAAAGGGTTAAAATAATAATTGTTTCAAATTTTGGCTCAAGACCAGCAGTTTTAGACGGGATAGGGCTTGGTTGATTACATCAACTCCCAGTACATGGCCGGGACCTTATTTTAGCAATCTCAAAAGGATAAAAGACAAATAACACAAAGTTTCTAACAATCACTACTAACATTTTTGCTTACTATGAAGGAAATTTTTAAAAATTAGGAATTTCTCAGGTTGTATGTCTTTGTATATTAGCAGTTATGTGAAGGTCACATCACTTCATTATATCTCCTACCCCAGCATTCGTAGTTCACCCCTGATATGTGTCTTACATCAGTTAATAACTATGTTTACCTTTAAGAAACATTTTTAATCATCTACATGAAAATTCTCCCAAGAAGATGAAAGAAATGTTAAACTTTCATCTGCCAATCAAATATTTGCAGTGAGTGGGTGACAACAAAGCCATAGCAGTGGTGCATCACCCTGGTGGCTAATTACTTTTACACAAAACGTGGTCGCCAAAAATATGTGTTTTACCTTTTGTATAGCAATTTTCTTGACCAAAATATAAATAACTATGGTTGATCTGAGAAAAGATGAAGCTGAAATACAGGACTCACAAAATAAAATTTTATAAACTGATAAACTTTATAGTTTCATAGTTTATTCCGGTATATTGTTACAGTATTGTACTTGAATGCACAGAATCATACATTTTTCGTTACAAAACCACTTTAAACTATCTTTCAACAGGTGTATAATGAAACATACTAAATTTGTTTTTTCTACAAAATATGCTTGCAAAATATGCTTGTAAAACATCTTATGTGAGAATATATCTTATACACTGGCAAATATCACCATTGAGAGCCAATAATAATAGATCAGTATAAAATCTCTGTCTGGCCTCCCCTAGAATAAATACACCTATTATATCCAAATTGAAAAACTGAATGCTAAATGTGTATCTTAAAGGCATGTACAAATTAAGAATGATCTGCCTAAATTAACTTTTCTTTAACATTAGTCAGTCAAATGTGATAATTGCTATTGAAGAATCAAACAAAAAAAAAAAAATTTAGGGTTGGGTTAAACCAATTTCAATAAATAAAAGTGTGCAACAGTAAATACTTATTAAAAGAAACATCAAAACAGAAGTATATAAAAGAACATAAAACCTTTTGATGGTTACATGATGTTTTTCAAATAAACCAGAAGTAATTATTGCTCCAAATTCAGTATTGAAGTCAAACATCATACAACACCTCATTGAAGAGTATTTTCCTGGATTCAGATGACATATCAAAATAGTCATGAAGCTTGATGTCAAAATTTCTCATGAAAGCCGATGTTTGTATGACTTTTGTATACAAATGTGGCTGTATGGTTGAAAAGTTTACTTTCAGACTATGAGGCTTTAGGTTCAGTCTCACTGCATGGTACTTTGAGCAAGTGTCTTCTACAACAGCCACAGACTGGCCAAAGCCTTGTGGGTGGATTTGGTAGATGGAAAGTGAAGGATTCCGGCCAAGTATATATATACAAAGACAATCCTTACATCCAACTTTACATGGATGTTGTGTTACAACACCAAATACTGTGTTATTTACCTTGAGAGGACCTCTCATATGGACATATAGTACTTAAAAGCACTCACATTTATATCATTGTCAGACAAGAATCATCTACTATGGATGCCAGAACTGCCAGATCATGTTATTTCACTCTGTCCTGGCTCATCAGTAACAGATGACCAGTAGTAGCATAATAGCCAAATCACATGTCAACGATGTGTAGAGTTTCAGAGTCTTTTCAGGCACTGATGTCTCAAATAGCCAGAATGCTTATTAAAAAATAATTAATAGTGACAATATTAATACCAAGGCAATCTTCATATACAACTTAATGTGGATGTTGTGCTAGGATGCCAAGGCAGGGTGAAATCACATGATCTGGTACTTCCAGCACCCATAGAAGACAATACTCATCTGACAACAATATAAATATGAGTGCTTTTATGCACTATGCATCCATATGAGACGTCCTCCCAAGGTAAATAATGCAGTATTCAGTGTTTTAATAAACGTCCACGTTAAGTTGGTTATAAAGATTGCTTTTGGTATTAATACTGCTTCTGTCACTATTAAGTCTGTGTGTGTGTGTTTCAGTCAGTGTTGGGTTCGTTCCCCACCGCCACTTGACAACTCATGTTGGTTAGTTTACATTCCTGTAACTTAGCAGTTTAGCAAAAGAAACTGATAGAATAAGTACCAGGCTTAAAATTAATTACTGGGGTTAGTTTGTTCAACTAAAGTCTCCAAAGTGGTACCCAAGAATGGCCATAATCTAGTGACTGAAACAAGTAAAAGACTAATGATAAAAACTTAACTAATTGCTATTAGATAAAGAAAATTATATCCAAACTCATCAGTTGGAAAACGTGACTGAATCTATCTGAGGTGTCTCTGTATCTGGTTATCCTCAGAACATCATCATTTGGAAATTCCTCTCCTGCCCTTTTTTCTCTTTCTTCAACTGCCAACTCACAACTCTTCAAGACAAACATTAACTGCATCAGTCTCACCAGTCTCAGACAATCTCCTTCCACTCAGCCAAATCAATAAAATAACAAACGATAAGACAGAATATATTTCTGCTCTGTTATGTATTGAAGGTTTCTAATTTAGACACAAGACCAACAGTTTGAGAAGAAGGGGTTAGTTGATATCATTGACCTTAGTATTTGACTGATACTTTATCTTAACTGATCCCAAAAAGAATGACTTTACCAAGATTTGAACTCAGAATGTAAAGAGACAAAAGAAACTGCATGAAAGATTTTGTCCTACACTTTAATTTAATGATTCTGTCATCTCACTGCTTTATATTAGGTATTCAAGGTACAACTCAACTAATGAGTTTACACAATGTATCATTAAAGTTTATGTGTCATTAAAGTTTATGTCCAAAGGTTTTCTTGGGAGTACATAATTACTGTATTGTTCATGCTCTATTGCCACGAGTTTTCTCAAGATTAAGTGTGTTTCCATCTCGTCATCCCAATCTTTACATTCTTTCTTGAAGATTTGCTCATATTTTCTATAGTATGCTTCAAAGGTAACTCCTTCATCAGGTCCATATTTGTTGTTGATGTTGCTTCTGTCGTTGCTCTTGCAGTTGTATTTGCTGCTGTTGTTGTTCTTTCAGTTGTTGTTGCTTCAGCTGTTGTTCTTGCAGCTGTAGCTGCTGTTGCCTTTCTTTCAGTTGCTATTTTTGCAACTCGAGCACACCAGCCAACAAATTTTCCATGATTTTATGATTCTTTTCATAAAATTCCCACAATAAAAATTTTTGTGAGTTTGTTAACTCATCATAAATTGTTAATTCCTCATGCATTGTTTAAATCCTTATCAAGTTTATCAATTCGTCATGAGCTATTTAAATCTTTGTTGAGTTTATTAATTCCTCGTGAGTTGTTTAAATCCTCACCGCCACTGTTATAATCCTTAAAATGTTGGATTGTTATAATGCCCACTTCGGTATACAGTATACTTAGTAAAACCAGTAAAACCATGATTATCTCTGACCGTCTACTATGTACTCTGGTACTTCACGTACTTCTCTTTATTTATAGTGACTAGGTTATCCCATTTGTCATGTGGGAGGGGGTGTACCATTATTACTAATTCCCTATAACATAAACCCTGCACGTAATCATATTTGTCTTACAAGATAAGTACTATTTATTTTTCATTTACCCAAAATGTACCTGATACTAGATTATATTGCAAATTAGGTTAAACAAATTTGATTTCAACAATCTAGTTTTTAGATTGTTGAAATCTAAAGCTATCTAGATTTAGATTACTTGTTTTATATGAGATCTCCTGCAATACAAGTGCACAGCTAGGAGTAACATTGTAAGATACAAATATTTCAAGCACATTTACAATAGTAGAGTTTGTACTTTGTTGAACAGCCATCTAAACTGTTTATATTCTGTTATATCATTGTTTTAAATTCATATCTCTTTGAGTCAACTTTCTAATCATTTTTATTTCTAATAAAATAAGAACCAACAAGATATGAAGGTTTGTAATGCATTATAATGACAATCCAGTTGTGCAACCAGCTTATGGATCATGTCTCTTATGTCTGCACAAATTAATTCATTCATTCACTGGTGATTTATGACAGTGGATATGGTTGATGACCTTTCTGTGCAGTTGGTCTTCAATGCTTGTTTCCTTTCTGGTTTCATCTTTAAATTTCTTCATTCATCTCTTTGCATTGCTGTAAACAACCTGTAGCCTTCTGTGTATGTCAAATAGCCTGCAGCCTTCCTTTGTCAAGAACTCAATGTTGGCATGTTGCTTCTACTTGGAATCTCTTATTTGCCTGCAATGAAAAACGGGAAGAAAAGATACTATAGAAAAGGAGCAACTCTACCAATCTACGCAATTTAAATGACCTGGGTTAGTTCCTAGAAGAAGTTATGCAAAATTTTGCATTACTTTTGGTAGCACCCTTATACATACATGCATGCATACATACAACATATACACATACATACATTCATATGTACATAAATTTGATACACACACACACACATACACACACACACACACTCATACATACATACATACATACATACATACATACATACATACATACATACATACATAAATGCATGCATGCATACATACATACATACATACGTGTGTGCATACATTGTAATATCATCATCATCATCATCATCATCATCGTTTAACGTCCGTTTTCCATGCTAGCATGGGTTGGACGATTTGACTGAGGACTGGTGAAACCAGATGGCTACACCAGGCTCCAATCTGATTTGGCAGAGTTTCTACAGCTGGATGCCCTTCCTAACACCAACCACTCAGAAAGCGTAGTGGGTGCTTTTACGTGTCACCCGCACGAAGGCCAGTCAGGCGGTACTGGCAACAGCCACACTCAAAATGGTGTATTTTATGTGCCACCCATAATATCTACTTGATAAAAGAAATAAAACAAAATGGATAATGGTTAAAATTTTCAACCATTAGTTTTCAGTTGTTTGATGAGCTTCAGTTCTATTAGGCTCATTGAATAAGGGTTTAAGTGGCTGAATATTCCACAGACAATTGTGCCCTTATTGTATTCTTCAGGCAGAATCGGTATGACGCTGTATGTGACAAGGCTGGACCTTTGAATTCCAAGTACACCATTTTGCAGGCTTCCACACAGTTTCCATCAATTCAGTTTCATTTACAATGCATGAGCCAAATTATGGCCTTAATAAAATACACTTGCCAAAGATACCACACAGGGGAATCGAACTTTTGACTAGAAAATGAACTTAGCTAACACACTATACTACATCTTCTCTTGATGGAATAAAAGAGTAAAGACCCTCTTCAGTCATGAAAGACCGTAGGATTGCACCGAGAAAGTTCCTCTCTGAGGCACAAACCTGGGCAAGGTTGTTTATGGAAGACCAGAAGCCACCCATGCATACCAGCTTCCCCTTCTCCACACTGCCAATGTTATCCAAGGGAAAGGCAAAGGCCGATACAGCTTGGCACCAGTAACATTGCTACTCATTTCTACAGCTGAATGAACTGGAGCAACATAAAATAAAGTGTCTTGCTCAAGAAAACAACACACATCCCAGTCCAAGAATTGAGCTCACTACCTCGTGATTGTGAGCCTGACACTCTAACCATTGAGCCATGCGCATTCACTCTTGATGGAATAAAGGTAGAATAAATATGCTGTTGGTTGCAGGCAGCCCCTGATTTCTTTCACCCATGAGACTTTTCAACCCAATACTTACATGCTGTTGTTTATAGCTTTATTTATTCTTTTATTCTTTTATTTGTTTTAGTCAGATTGTGGCCATGCTGGGACACTACCTTGAAGAATTTTTAATCAAACAAATCGACTCTATTATTCATTTTTTTAAACCTGGTGCTTATTCTAATCAGTTTCTCATGTTGACCTACTAAAATACAAGAACATAAACACACCAACACTGGTTACCAAGCAGTAGTAGGGAACAACGACATACACGCAAACACACACATATATACATATATAACAGGCTTCTTTCAGTTTCCACCTACCAAATCCACTCACAAGGCTTTGGTAGGACTAAGGCTATAGTAGAAGGCACTCGCCCAAGATACCACACAGTGGGATTGAACCCAGAACCATGTTGTTGGGAAGCAACTTCTTACCACACAGACATACTTGTGCCTAGTTTGAGTTCCACTGTTAAAAATGATTTAATGTACAGTTTTTCTCTACAGTCAGGTCAATAAGCCGGAACAAATTTCAATGGATTATCTTACAAATGATTTCTATTTGTTTCTTCATTTTAACAAGTTTGCTAGCAAAAAAAGTAGACTCCAAAATTTCTTTTTTCTTTACTATTTATATTGTGTCTTTTTGATTGATTTCTTAGACAGGTCAGGTCTGTTTAAAGTATAAAATTACTGTAAAAGAAAACTTTTATATATTCTGGAGATGTACTTGTTTTGCAAGTGACTTGATCTGAGATTTTATGTCAAAACTGAAGCAATTACGTTGTGAAAGAGACATTTTAGCCATTTATGAAAACACCCACCAAGAAAAATAGAATAAAAGGCAAAAATCCTATGTTCACCTTTTGTTTATTCGTTTATAGTTCATAAACTCTTCTGCAAACTGTTCACTGACACAATTTTGTTTTGCACACACAAACACACACACACATGCATGCATATATACATACATTCATACATATATACATACATATATACATACATATAAGCACACACACACACATACACACACACACACATACACACACACACACACACACACACACACACACATATATATATATATGTACATATACAATATATATATATGCATAAGATATATACGTATATATCATCATCATCATCATCATCGTTTAACGTCCACCTTCCATGCTAGCATGGGTTGGACGATTTGACTGAGGACTGGTGAAACTGGATGGCAACACCAGGCTCCAATCTGATTTGGCAGAGTTTCT
>NC_068982.1:107341909-107343165 GCF_001194135.2 Octopus bimaculoides
ATATATATATACATATATATATATATATATAGGAGAGTATTGTAGGTCGCTTGAAGCATTGTGTATTGTTTGTAAAGAATAAAAAGTTTAGGAAGGTATAACAATGCAATATAGAACAAAAAATGGACTGTATACCTGTTGTAACTTGGTAAACTGTAGTCTGATGATATTTCGGAATTAGAATTCCTTCTTCAGATCTTAATTTGCTGGATCTGAAGAAGGAATTCTAATTCCGAAATATCATCAGACTACAGTTTACCAAGTTACAACAGGTATACAGTCCATTTTTTGTTCTATATTGCATTGTTATACCTTCCTAAACTTTTTATTCTTTACAAACAATACACAATGCTTCAAGCGACCTACAATACTCTCCTATATATATATATATATATGTATATATATATATATACAATACAAGGTCTGATCAATACATATCTGGACTGTTGCCATAATAGCAAAGCTAAAGCACACAGATTGAAACCGCTTAACAAAGATTGACCTTGAACTCTGCTTGCGCACGCACACTAAGTTTTAACATTCTAGCTCAATTCTGCTGTTTACAGCAGTGCTTGGAAGGAAGGTGTGTAGCGTGTGATTGTTGCATTGACCATGACAGAAAGTTGTCATGACAATACCTGCTCAGAGGCCTACACAAAGTTGCAGAAAGTGTATGGAGAGGAGTGTATGAGCCACACACAAGTGTACAATGGTTCAGATGTTTCCAAGATTATCGACAAAATGTCAATATTGTCTAAGTAGGTATCGCCAAGCTTTTGTCTAAGCAGGTATTGCCAAGTTTTTGGCAATATTTGATGCAGATTCTCTGCTCAACTTTTTCTGTCATGGTTAATGCAATGATCACACACTACACACCTTCCTTCCAAGCACTGCCGTAAACAGCAAAAGTGAGCTAGAATGTTAAAACCTAGTGCACATGCACAGCAGAGTTCAATCTGTGCCAAGTAGCTTCACTCTGCATGCTTTATCGTCATTACTATGGCAACAATCCGGATATTTATTGATCAGACCACACATGCACACGTGCACACACACACACACAAAATAGGCACAGCATGGTTGATTGGTAAGAAGTTTGCTTCCCAACCGCATGGTTCTGGGTTCAGTTTCACTGTGTGGCACCTTGGGCGTGTCTTCTACTATAGCCTTGGCTGATTAAAGTCTTAGCATGGATTTGGTTGATGGAAACTGAAAGAAGCCCATTGTATATGAGTGTGTGTGCATGTACATATATA
>NC_068982.1:107343478-107352718 GCF_001194135.2 Octopus bimaculoides
TCTCTCTCTCTCTCTCTCTCTCTCTCTCTCTCTACATATACATGTATATATATATATATGTGTGTGTATATAAGAAAATTTATAATTACACACACACACAGACACACACACACACACACAATATATATATTAGGTTGTCAAGAAAGTTCTTGTGGAATTTTAAATTTTGGTTTTAAATGATGTATTTTCAAATTAATTTTTGTTAAATTACTTTGACTTTATATATCATTTTAAAGCCTGTTTTTCACTCTATCTAATCGTGTTAGTCTTCTTCTTTTTGAATAATTAGGCTATTTTTTCTGGAATGTTGAATACAACATGGACAAAAAGCAAATTCGCACAATTTTCTTATTCTAGTTCAAGCTAGGCTGAAAAGCTGCCGAAACAGCTTGTGATATCAACAATGCACTTGGCCCAGGAACCAGTAATGAATGTACAGCCCAATGGCAGTTCAAGAAATTTTGTAGTGGTGACGAGAGTCTTGAAGATGATAAGCGTAGTAGTCAGCCATCGGATGTTGACAATGATCAACTAAGAGCCTTAGTCGAAGCCAATTGACGCACAACTGTTCGAGAGCTTGCATCTGAATTGGACTTAATGTATACAACAATTTCCAACCACTTGAAAGAGATTGGAAAAACAAAAATACTTGAGAAATGGGTGCTGCACGAATTGAACGACAACCAAAAAAAGCGCTGTTTTGAAGTGTTGTCTTCCCTTCTTTTACGCAACAAGAATGACCCGTCTCTCAACCGCATTGTGATTTGCAATGAAAAGTGGATTCTTTATGACAACCGGCGATGTTCAGCTCAGTGGTTGGACGCTGATGAAGCTCTACAGCACTCCCTGAAGCCAAAGTTGCACCAAAAGAAGGTCATGGTGACTGTTTGGTGGTCTGCGGTTGGTCTCATCCATCACAGCTTTTTGGATCCAAGCGAAACCATTATGGCAGAAAAGTACTGTCAGCAAATGGATGAAATGCATAAGAAACTCTGACAACAACAGCCAGCATTGGTCAATAGAAAAGGACAAATTCTTCTCCATGACAATGTTCGGCTACACGTTGCACAACTGACCCTGTAGAAGTTGAACGAATTGGACTACAAAACTCTGCCTCATCCGTCATACTCACCAGACCTCTCGCCTACCGACTACCACTTTTTCAAGCATCTCGACAACTTCCTGCATGAGAAATGCTTCAAAAACCAAGACATTGCCAAACACGCCTTCAACGACTTCATCGCCGCCAGAACGCAGGATTTTTATGCTACTGGCATAAATAAACTTGTTTCATGTTGGCAAAAGTGTATTGATTCTGATGGTGTTTATTTTGGTTAATAAAGTTTTGTTTGAGCCGAGATATGTGCATCTGAATTGAAAGGTTAAAAATCAGAAGAACTTTCTTGACAACCTAATATATACATACATATATATATCCAATACATAAATAAATACACAATTATATATACACACACACATACGCTACACACACACACACACACACACACACACATGCACACACACACACACACACATAATATATAAGAATCTTTCAGTTATGATTGTTATGACTGATGTTTCATTTTCTGTTCTTCAAATGAAGACAGCCACACATATTTACATGTATTTATAATTTAATAATATTGGATATATTACCATAGTTCTTTATAATATTGAATATATCCACACTTAGTAATACTGAGTTTAACCACACTCATGATATTGAATATACCAACACTTATATACAAAATTGATTATAACCACCAATATTTAATATATGGAACATAGCATTTTTTTTTACTGAATAGCAATGTAGCAATAATGAATTGTTACTTTGGCACAAAGCCATAAATCTGTATAGCATTTTATTGATTTAATTTAATATATTATTGATATGTATTTTATCAACTCTAGAGGCATGGAAGAAAAAGATGACCCTTGAACTTACAATGTAGGAAGAAAATACTGCTGTAATTACCGGTATATAATGTGAGACATTTAATAATAAACATCAAAGTCTAAACTGAATAGTAGCATCATATTTGAGTGTGAAAAAAAATGTAAGAACATAAAATTACTGATTTTTAGGTACAAAAAGCGTTGGGTCATATATTTGAAATTACATTGACCCCCCAGGTAAAGTTCAGTAACTACTACTATTTCTAGGCTACCATCTATATTAGTCTTCTCTTTATTAATGATCCACAAATCTGCTCTATCACATGTGGCCTCTGCCCAGGCCCAGCTCACTTAATCCACATCATTTCCTTTTACCATAAATATCAAGACTACTCACTAACATTATTCCAGTCCTTCCTCTCCTGAACACCACTCCTCTGAAATTTTCTTTCACTCCATGTTTCTTACTGCAGTTGTTCAAGGAAGAACACATCAATTAGATCAATGTTATTAGTCTTGGAGAGCTTGCAAAAGCCATGGGTACACATCTTCCTACTGATCAAACTATATAAAAAAATATCTTAAGGTAGGATGTATTGACAAATGAGCCCCTAATTTAGCTATAGATCATGAGTAAGTTGTCGTATTGTCACTCTTTCACCAAATTACCATGATCCTAATTATAGTCCTGTCATGGGGAAGTTGTTGAGATTAATAAGCAAATCAAGTTTCATTCAATCTGTATCAGAACTGCATCCATAATTTATTTTAATTTATTCTTACTCATTTGACCCCATTTACCAATCTTCTATAAAATGCAATTGAAGAGGTAAGTCTTAAATTTTAACTAGTTTAAATAAAGAAATATCAGGAAATCAGTACAAGGACTTTTTGTACAAGGACTACATGTATCCTCTTTTAAATAATTATTTCATTGTCAGAAATTCTGTCTCCTTATTTTACAGATTTATTTGCTTATAGCTTTCATAAATATCAAATGTATGACCATTCTTGCATTGGATGAATTAGAACTCTTTCTGCTCCATTATAATTTAGCAATTCTTTATTGACACTCTAAAAGAGGCCTTCCAGTTCAATGATTTTATCATGTCTGACCACCACAGATCACCCAAGTCAATAGGTAGCCTTTATGTGATCATTCAACCATCCAGAAGTTACAGCTAAATCTCTTGTGAATAGCACCTTCGCATATTAGATACTGTAGTCTGTAATAATTATTAATTTTTTGTGATTTTTTAAATTAAAAAATTACAAATTATCAACAGTCGAAGACAACCACCAAACCTCAAGAGACTCCTAACAAAGGCGAGATTCACATTTGGAAAAGAAAGTAACCAACTGTGGAGACCCCCCGTTGTAAGACATGTGAATTTATTGAGCAAGGGACAACCAAAAGACTCAAGAATGGGAAGGAATTAAAAGTGCATGCAGACATGAATTGCAAAACAAAACATCTCATCTACTGCATCACATGCCCACAATGCAATGGAAACTACATTGGAGAGACAGAAAGGAAACTCACCAGCTGTGTAAATGTGCATAAACAACAAATTAGGGATTCATCTTTTATGAATGTCCCATGCAGTGAACATCTTGATATTTGTACAAATGGCAAATTTAAAATATTCCCATTTTACAAAATAAACAATAAAAATGTACAACTACGAAAGGCAAAAGAAGAATACTTTATAAAAATTCTAAATCCAAAATTAAAACAAAAATAGCCAACACCCCATATATGTATGCATGTATATATATATATATATATATATATATATATATATATATATATACACATATATATACATACACACATATATATAGTGATCACGTGACCGACTAGACTATCAGGTGTTGTTACACATCACTGGTCACAATGCGTTTTGCATTGCTTTTGCCATCAAATGGTGCCAACTCGCTGGCTAGATGAGCAGGCCAACACTTCTCCCTGATCAAAAGGGGACTGGACCAATGTGAAATGAAGTGTTTTGCTCAAGGACACAATGCACAACCAGGTGTGGGAATCGAACCCATGATCTAGCAATCGTGTGTGCAACACCCTAACTACCAGGCCACATACCTTCATATGGCTACCTCTGATGAGAATAGGGTTATATAATCAGATTGTTACCTAACACTCTGTTATACTCCTAGTGTGAAACCAATCGATAAGATCAGCCATGATAGATATAGAACACTGTACACTTCGGATAATATATATATACTACAGGCTTCTTTCAGTTTCTGTCTACCAAATCCACTCACAAGGCTTTGATCAGCCCAAGCCTATAGTAGAAGGCACTTGCCCAAAGTGCCATGCAGTGGGACTGAACCTGGAACTATGTAGTTGGGAATCAAGCTTTTTACCATGCAACCACACCTGCACCATAAGAGACAATATATTCAGAAATTTCATACTGATGGATCTATGCGTCAGGAAAATTCTCCAAATAAGGTGACTGAAAATTGAAATGTCAAACTTGTAGTCTAAATACAAAATTTCTCCATCTGTCAAAAGACTTGTCCCTATGTAGTCACCCAACTATTAGAAATAGCAGCCAAATCTCCCTCAAGTAATACCCTGCAATTTTAAAAGAAAGGATAATGTTATAGATGCTCTTTATTGGTAAAAAAAAATCACAAAATGGTCATGGCTGGAACAACTTTTGTCTTAGAACTACTTGATCAGAGCTGATGTGGCATGATACATCAATGACATGTATTTTAGGAGTTGTTGAAGCAATCATACTTGAAGCCAAACATATAGAACAATGAACTTCTAAAGAAATCTAAACAGAATCTATCCAAATGATAGTGTTTATTATTTAAGGATTCATTTTCAGAATTAAGAAATGATTGGCTTGTAGCCATAAATCTGTCCAACTATCTTTATCTCATAATTAAGCCAGTGTTAATTTATTTAATGTAGTGAGGATTAAAAAGCTAATAAGAAATAATTAGATGGTGAGGAAAATATTGCAGTCAATGGCAAATATTATTTACATTATTCTGGTATGGGAGACAACTGCGGACATGTTTTGGTCCTATAAACCTTATCAGTGAAGCATATTATGTCACCATACTTGCCTAACTAGTGGTGAGATAATCACTCTGTAAATGTAGTGGAGCATTATAGAATATCATATTTTCAGTGAAGATAACAACAACACTTGTAATTACATTTCTGAACTGTTTAGTGGAGAGAAAAAAATAGAGTTAATAAAATGTGATTACTCCTGATCACCTGTTTGTTATCAGTTTCTTACAGAAACGCTTCTATGGTACTCTTACGAAGATCCTCTTGTCTCAGAAGATAACAACATAAAAATTCAATGAAATTTTAGCTTAACATTTAGCTATTGAGCACACAGCAAGTGAAGTATAATATTCTGTGATAAAAATAACAATATTGTTTTAATGATTGACACATCGTTGCTATATAACTACAATGTTGTGCTGAAGCATTTTGGAAAATAGACACATTAAACTAACTCAGCTGTACAATCGAAAGCATTAAAACAAGTTCAATGTGAGTCTATCAGCCATTTATAACAGGTACAACCAAAACAAATTACATAATCAAATTGTGTCTTGTTTTAAGATGGTGCAGCCCAATTTGAGAGAGGTTTGGCTGTTACTTCTAGCAGGTTGAGTGATCACATACAGGCCTACTCAATGACTTGTGTCATCTGATAATATCAGAGAAAATAATATCATTGGATTTGATGGCCACTTTTAAACTGTCAATAAAGAATTGCTAGTTTGTAATAGAACAGAAATATTATTGCTCTATTCAAAGCAGGAATGGTTATACATATGATAGTTATAAAAAGTTTAAGTTAACCAGGATGTTAATTATAAGTAGAGATACATTCATGTTTTAGAAAATAATAATACTAGGATTTGTAATTGTTAGCATGGAATATTTGCATACATGTATTCTAAGCTGTATCTAATACTTTGTGAAGCATGAAGGGAGATTTTTGATATGTCTCTCAAATCATAGATAATGATTTTTAACATTGGCATAAAGCCAGGATAGTTGGAATCACCACAGTCAAATCAAATAGATTCCCGTATTTTATTGACTTTGGAAGGGCAAATCTAGCAGGATTTGAATGTAAAAGAATGCAAATGAATACTGCATCTGTCAATTCATCAGATTATAAGTAGTTAAAGAGAGAGAGAGAAAGAGAGAGAACAAGTCTTTCTTAAAAAGAAATAATAAATTCAAAGTGGAAGTATAGCAGCCATAACACTTTTTAGGGTATTCGTCAATTGTTGGATTAAGGTTTCCAACAGAGTGGATTCCACTCAAGGTATCCAAGGACCAGAGAATTGTACTGAATTGGGTGATATATTAAGTTTTCCACCCAAGAATAGGAGTAGTTCTATTGATGGCTTTCTTCAGTTTTCACATACTAAATTTCACTCACAAAGCTTTGGCCAAACTGAAGCTATTAACCAATGTGCCTTGCAATAGAATAAAACCAGAAATCATGGCATTTCTTAAGCACATAGCTATGTCTGTGTCACAGAGGAGCATCACAAATATAAATATATCAATATAATATTTTACAATTTAGTGTGTACATTCATTTGTAAAATACAGAATAGAATTTCTGAATCATAAAATATAGGGTTCAAATTTTGGCACAAGGCCAGCAATTTTGGGGAGTGGGTAAACTAATTACATTAATCCCAGTACTCAACTGCAACTTATTTTATTGACTCTGAAAGGATGAAAGGCAAAGTTAACCTCAGTGGAATTTGAACTCAGAATGTAAAGACAGATGAAATGCTGCTAAGTATTTGGCCTGATGTGCTAACAGTTTAGTTAGTTTACCAACTTACTATATCATAAAACATTTCAAATTTTGGCACAAAGCCAGTATTTTCAGAGGAGGAGGTAAGTTGATTACGTTGACCCCAGTGCTCAACTGGTACTTATTTTATCAATCCCAAAAAGATGAAATGCAACATTGACCTTGGCAGAATTTGAACTCAGAACACAAAGACAGGTGAAATGCCATAAAGCATTTTGTCTAGCATGCTAATGGTTCTGCTAGCTCACCACCCAATTGAATCATAAAACATTGTTTTCTAATTGTTGCACAAGGCCAGTAATTTTGGGAAGGAGATGAGCCAGCTCATTGACCACAATACACAACTGGTACTTATTTTATTGACCCTGAAAAGATGAAAGGCAAAGTCAACCTTGGCGGAATTTCAACTCAAAACATTAAGACAAATGAAATGCCACGAAGCGTTTTGCCTGACATGCGACAATTCTGAATCATAAAATAATTAAAAATCCATGAAATAAAAGTCTATCTCAAGCCTACAGGCTCATTTAGGCCAGAGCTTATCCTTGATTCCGTGACATTTAAGTGGCTGAGAGTACAAGACTAAGCTTTGAATGAAATGTAAATCTGTCACAAATTCTAACTCTACCTCTAGCTGTCGCTGGTGTTTATTTTCAGCAGAGTTGGAGTGAAGTAATGGGAAATGAAGTGCCCCAAACACAAACCACTACACAATGCATGCACCTTCACTTTAGAAGCATACAATATAATTGAAATGATAAAAGTGAACATCCTTGATAATAAAGTTTATTTGAACTGAAAATGTAGTCATTTAGGTAAAATTATTTTGATATGTCTTGCAGTTGCAACAGTTATTAATTTTTGTTTTTAGATATGATGATGATGATGATGATGATGATGATGATGATGATGATGATGACTTGTTTTGCAGCTTCATTATTTCAAAACCTATTTTATCATTTGACTCTGAAGGGTGGAATGAAATGTTGAACAGACTTGATAAATATCAAGGCAACAATTGGGTAAAGTAAGGTGTGTGTGTGTGTGTGTAGGAGAGAGAGAGAGAGAGAGAGAGAGAGAGAGAGAGAGAGAGAGAGAGAGAAATAGATAGAGAGGAAGATAGTTGAGGAAAAAATTAATTGAGCAGTAAGAGATGATTCAGACAGATAAATGGAACAAAGGAGACGGGAGGAATAATAAATTGAGCATTGAGAGATTGTTTATACACATACACACACACACGCACGCACACACACACACACAAATGGGGAGAAAAAAAGAGACTAACAGAAAGTGTAATGAGAACATTGAAGAAGTGGTGGAGAAAAGAGAGAAAACAGTGGTAAATTTTGAAATGGATTAAAGGAAATAAAAAATCAGAAGAAAGTCAAAGAATGATAGATAAGTGCATATTCATTTATAGGTATGGATAGCTGGATAGATATATAGAGAAAGAAGAGGAAGAGAAAAGAGAATAGGGAGGAGTGAGAGAGAGAGAGAGAGACATGTTAAAAAAATGGAATAGTGGAAATCAGTGAGACGTAGGAGATAAAGAGGGAATTGAATCCAGACAGTAACAGAGAAATGGGGGAAGCAGATAGGCAGGAGGTGGATAAAAAGAAGGGAAATTAAAAGAGCCGAGATTGATCGGAATGAGGATGTTACTGGAAGATAAGATAAGATCGAAGAAAAATGATAAATATTAAAGAAAAATAACCGAATATAGAACTAAAATGAAATAGAAGAAGCTTTCCAATTGGTGGAAAGCTTATTCACATCTAACGAATGAAACTTCTCCTCTCACTCTCGTTTGTTAGTAGAGAAATAGAGAGAACTACAATGAGAGGAGGGAAGAAAGAAAAAGGGGGAAGTTTGTGAATGAGGAGGAAAGAAAGAGAAAACATTAACACGTACATACACATACATGATTTGATGTAGCTATAAACTCTACTTTGGTATTTACATACAGTTCTGTCTTGTTTATTTATTAACCCTATTTTTTTCTCTCCAGTAAACAGTTCAGAAATGTAATCGAAGAAAAACAAAAATGAAACAAAATATAGACAAAAGCAAAAACAAAGTTTCATAAGTAGCCTGTTCTGTTAATTGATAATTGCAAGAGGAAACAAAGCAGGTGGTTGACTAATTTCCTACGATGATATCCCGGTTTATTTAGTAGTCGATTGAACATTAATTTGGATCTTCTTTTCTTCCGCTTTGAACGGCTATGTCTCGGCGAACCACTACATGTTTACAGGACACGCTGACAACCCTTTAAATCGGCAATAAGAGAAGAATTACTCAAAATTCTACTTTTGTAGAAACCTCGCGATTTATCAGTTCTCTCGCCAGTAGTCCTTTTTCTTTTAAATTTTATTTTTGTCACCACCTTTTCTACCACCATACTGTCATCAGACCGATCTCATCAGTCTTCCTACACATTTTCTAATCACTCAGGATTTGCTATAATTGAACATTGCACAAACACACCCAC
>NC_068982.1:107353204-107360746 GCF_001194135.2 Octopus bimaculoides
TATGTATATATATATATATATATGAAAGTAAAGATTGTTTAAAGAGAAATAGCTGATTATCAGATAGTAAATAATATCACTACTGTGGTTACAAAGGTCGATTTGGTGTTCGAGATGGAGACTTTAAGGTGACGTTTGGTGGTCTCTTTATTTTTACCCTCCCACGTTTTGTTTTGTTTCCTTTCGTCGTCGTCTAAGAGGCATTGGTCAACTGGTGTCATTCTTGGTTGACAAAATGTCTAACACATTCCTACATTTAGGAGACATTGTATCTCTTTATGCTGAAGGCAGCGTATGTGGCTTTATTTCCACGCTGGGGTAAGTATTTACTTACATTCTTCCTCATGACCAAAACCTCTTGTCATCCCTTAACTTTGTCGAATTTTCTCGTTGATTCAATGTATTGAAGTCTTTGATTTCCCCATACTATTTTTATTCTGAATTATTCTATTTAATCTTTCCAATATTCCTTGTTCTCTCTCTCTCTCTCTTTCTGTTTTTTTCCTTCCTTTTCTCTCTTTTTTTTTCCGCTTTACTCTTTTCCTTAATATGTAATCATTTCTTGGTATCTAAATCACCTCTTATATTAACTGTCAAATTTTTACACCACTTTCTCCGCATCATTTGTTCCACTGTTTCTGATTATTCCCACACCTCCTAAATGGTCAGTATAAACCATGATTAACCGTTAACCTTTTACGATTATATATCCACCTGTTCCAGCTGTTGTTTATCTTTTCTTCCATCAACACCAGGAACACTTCCAATACTGATTGATCACTATATAACGGTTGCCTGCACGTCTTTCTTTTTTTTTTTCTCTCTTGGAATTTTCACAACTGTCAAAATTAATAAATAGTATTCAAGTTAAAATTAGAACTCTTAACTCTAATAATAACCAAAACAATTAAATCTTTAGTTATTAATAATTGAACACACGTACAAACTAGGGAGAGAAGGGTTTTTTTTTTTAACACTATCAATAAGCGATAAATAGCAGAAATAGTACATTTCTCCTGTATATGTTCAGATGTAATTATATAACATAGTCATTTCAGAACCTGTTGAGGTTGACCAGATGACTAGTAAGCATTGATTACCCATACAGAACAATTTAGTTAACATATGACAAATGACTTGTGAAATCTTGAATTTATGACTGAAATATTTAGCCTAGCGAAGAGTGAATTTCAAATAAACACTTTGTAATAAGTTTGTCTATAGCTTACATTTCCAGGAAGGCAAGCTAGATTGTAATTACAGTTAAAACGTGATATTACAATACACACACACACATGTATATATATATGATATTGGTTTTAGTCATTGGTAGTATACAATACTTAGTATGTTTTAGCCAACAAAAACTGACATTCAATCCTAACCCGAACAGGCACGATCTTGTTAGGCGACCACTTGTCAAACGGGCAAAATTTAACCCAAAATAGATGTTTGTTTTACAATACCGGGTAACGTTAATAGTCGATTTGATAACTGTTTCATATTAAACACACACGGATATGAAATAATATTCTCAAGAAGTCGTTTATATGGCGAGAGCTTCAGAGATGATCTCCCGGCGAGTTGAGTTCGCACACTAGATGCGAGCGAATCCCATTGATAACATTTTTCATTCACGTTATTTGGGAGAAGCATGACTGCTAGTATCGTTTCTTTACATTTGTGTGGGGAAAAAAATCATATCAAATCATATTTACATTTAAAAGCATTATATGTATTAAGTTCAATGACAGAAGCTAGTAAAAGAATGTGAAACGTGCGCGCGCGTGTAAAATATTTATGCGCTAAGTTTATATACAAACACATGTCATAGACACTAACTGCGGTTTTGTAATGTTGAGATTATGATAAACGATTCACTTGAGTAACCGAATAACAGTTTTTCATTAGTTTCCTCCTATATATTTTGTAGTTTTTTTTATTTTCTTTTGTTAGAGGAACCAAAAGAAAATTAATTGGGTTGCTCGTTCCCTTATCATTATAACAGACGGAAACAACTTGTCATTCCAGTTACCACTTGGGGGTTGTTGATAAGGTTGTCAGATAGTTAAACTTATGCTGTTAATACTAAGGTGTCTGATAGTTGAACTTATTAATATTTAACAGAGAGCAATATTAGTAAAAAAATCTTCTGTCAATGAACTCAAACCCTTCATTTTATTCAATTGTTCTCTGCAGTTCATTCTATACATTCAGAATGTTCACCGCCAGTTCAATTAGTTAGAACCTGTTTCACGTGAAAATACCGAAGTAAATACAACAGAATGAAATATAACAATTATTATTGATTTAGTGCTGAGTTTTAACAATTAGATTACTATTATTATGTATATTAATGAAATGAGGGCATTTAACCTCACGTTGTGTACTATTTAGCAGATATTACATGAAAACCAATGCCAATATATATATTTGTGAACTCCTGTTTTGGTTGGAATCTAAGTACTGGTACTTTAATGGGGTGGTTATCACTTGTTGAGTCAGTAATCCTTTCAGGAGCCACTATGATCTATAGAAAACCAGTATTATAACTGTGGTTTCTGTTGTTGTTGTGGTTTAGCTCCAGGTCAACTCTGATCTATGACCGACGAATTTTTATAAGTATGTTTAGGGCTACTTTATCCAACGTGCCCCACCCCTTTTATATAATATTGTAGGCAGGGTACGATTTGAGAGAGATTCAACTGTTGTTTCCAGCTAGTCGAACAACCACATAGCGGTTCTCTCAGTGGCTTGTAGCTGCTGTACTTTATATTAGACAGATGTGAGGAATTTCTCCTTGGATAGGTTGCTAGTCTGTTGCAGGTAACTTTTTCTTAATGAAAGTGGCATGGAAAAGTGATGAGTTTTGTGCAGTGGATATAAATTCTCGTGGTTTGATACTTTATCCATTTAGTTTTTAAAGAACTTACATTAATAATGTGAGTTGTGTTATACATGTTTTATTTTGGGACCTGATAGGATTCTTGCTTATAATATTCCTGGAAAATTTGTTTATACCAGAAGTATTTTATCAGTTTATGAATCTGCTCACTAGCATGTTTTGCATGTTTCTGCTACAAACAACTCTGTTGGGAAAAGCTGAGATTGAGTAGGTTTTTCTTCGCATTACCATTAATACTGACTGAGCCCATTGGCATTTAAAAAAAAAAAGATAAGATTTAAAACTAATAAAAGCTCTTTGTCATTTTTCAAAATAACTTTTGCTTGCCACAGAGTGGAAGATGCTTATACTATATTTTCAAAGTGAAAGAATTTATATTCTTTTCAAGTCACATTTCTTTAAAATCAGATTCTAAAAGTACACACTCCTCGTCAATCTTTTATTAGTTTTGTCAGACTTTTCTTCAATAAAGCTGTCTTTATCAAGTTTCTTACATCTGTATGGATTGTTGGTGCAATAGTATATAATAACAGTTTGAAACAATAGTTATCAGCTCATGGAACAATGCTACAATCTTGCATAGCTTCTCTTCAAGATATGTTGATATAGTCACTTTTATTCTTTCTTTTTGTCTTTATTTTATATTTAAGATGGTTTCTAATCCATCTCACTAAATGGTTTTCCATTTTTAAGTAAATATTAGATATTATTACAGTTATTGTTTTTCAAAAAGCTATAGTTACATTCCTTTGCATACTGAGTTCAAATCTTGCTGAAGTCAATATATCTGTAATTATTCCAGTGAACAACTGATAAAATAAATTCAGTTAACTATACAGGGTATCCATAAATTATCTTTACAATTTAAAAAATTCAGAAAAACCCCCCCCCAGAAAATAAAGATAACTCTGAAATTTATTGGAAAACAAAGTTTTATTAGAAACATCAGAACACTTCTCCACAGGCTCCATTGGATCTCAACTTTAATAGATACAATTAATTGTGGAAGTTGTAAAGATAATTTATGGACATCCGGTATATTCCTACTATAAATTCATGATGTAACAGTGTAAGAACTCCATGTTGCTGTTGACATTATTAATGGGGTATATATCTCGAAAACAAAATTTTCACTTTTGAGACCATTTCCCCTTCTAAACTGTAACTGACATTTATATATAATACTAAGAGAATATGTGGTGTGATTAACCATTTGTTTTAATGGAGAAGCAACAAGTAAAATAAAATTATAAAAGAAACATAAGATCAATGGATATACCATTTAACATGGAAAATAATCTTGTGAGGATTTTGTTTGATTTTTCTTTGGTTCATCAATGCTTATTTTACTGTTAGTCAGCAGTGTAGGTTGAACCCAATATGTTTGAAAGTTTCTATATTAGTTAGTCCTGGTAAGCTGTAATCAGGCTGAATAAATCCTGTGTTTGATATGTTGAATGGTTCACTGAAAGCAAACTTAAGTGGACTATTTAGTTATCATGTATATTGTGCTAATGACATTTCAAGGGTAATGATATCTCGGTGACCTTGTAAATTGTGCTGCCCTGTTCCATACAATATCTATAGCTTAGTGATCACTAGATAACTTTGAATGTTGTATTGCAATACTTCATTCTATATCTTTAGGTGATTGACCACTAAGTGAGCTTGTATACCGTGTTGAATTAATCCATGTGATATCTTCAAATGATAGTGAATAATATATTGCATATATAACATGTATTTTTAGATATTTACAACTAAGCAGCTAAATACTGTTGTCACAACCAATGGCTGATATTTTATCAGTCTATTTACATTTATTTAAGAGTAAGTAAAATCCACAATGAGTTACTGCCTCAAGTGCATTTAATGAGTGGAATCCATTCATGACTGAAAAATATAGATATCTTTGAGTTGATGTTGTACAATTTAGTTAGCTGTATCAATAAATTATAGACAATATCTCCCAGACTTAGCCAATGCTAATAAGTATATAATTTAAAAAAAAAATTATGTTGAACAGCAGTATGTTTCTTTTATTCTACTTGAACTTGAAATGACCTACTTTTAAGCCAGCTAAAATTTTAAGCTTGATGTTTCTATTTACTGTTTCATATAGACTAGTCAACACAATTATATGATAAAAAAGGCACTAGTAAACTTAATATAATGAGCATGATGATGTTAATTAGTCAAGGCTGCACCTGCAGTGTAGAGAGGTAAACATTGTTGAACAATGTTTAATTCATTCAACCAAATAATAGCAAGGGAGACAAATCAAAGAAATTATTTTTGTTTTTTGAAATGTGTTGATGCACCAAAGTCCCAGTTAATTAAAATTATAAAAATTCAATGCAGTGAGGGAGGAAGACAGGAACAACGCCATACATGTTTCTGTCTCATTACACCTCCTCAATAAAATAGTCATTCATGCTGCTGTCAGATTTATAGAAGTAAGAAATATATGTATATAAGAGTATGTACAAAAACTGATGTGACAATGCAAAGTTTGAACAAAGAGCTGTTAAATGTTCAATGCATAAAGTATTTGGTAAAAAAAAAATAACAACAAGTTGTTATACAATCAAGCTGTCTTGTCTGGATTAGATACCATATGTATTAACTGTTAAATGGTAGATAAAATACTCAGATAAAAGCAACTTTCATTGTTAAAGACAATAGGAAGGAAATTATGATATATGGTGCATGTTTTTGAAATATAAGAGAGAGGGAGCAAAGAGTGCTTAGTCTAATACTAAAAAGTGGATAGAAAAGTAATTTGAGAAGACTTCAGTTAAACCTCACCTGTGTAGTGAAATGAATCTGTCCATTGAAGATCAGCACCTGTGTTATAAAATCTAGAAGATATTTAGTGTTGAAGTATCTCCTTATACAATTTATGAGTGATAGTATACATTATTTGGGCAGTCTTTATCAAAGACACTTATGGCATAATGAAAGTCATTTAATTACTTGAAAATATGACACAGTTCCCTTAGCTATGTTGTCTGGTTATGGTTTAGTATGATAGCTGTATTTATTTTTCCAGGTCTATAGAAATGAAATACAAGCTTATGAACAATGTTGAAATATAGAAATAATATAAAATAATATAAACGTGTTTGGTGTGTGTGTATGTATGTGATCATCCTCATCATCATATTATTTTATGTCTGCTTTCATGCTGGCATGTGTTAGATGGATCATTACAGTCTAAATCATGTTATTGGAACCCACTTGATCTGGGAAACTGAAACTTGTATACATCATCTGGTTTGATTTCTACCCTCCCTTTCATTAACCAAAGTGAAGAAGATGCATTTGTTTTTTTATTTTTTATTGTGGTACTAACTTTAGAAAGTTAAAAAGTCTTTGATGAGACAGGACCATAGGGACCTTACAGCTCTACACTTTCTCTGCTAATCTCCCAACCATTAAAAAATTTTTACAGAGTTTATTTTGTGTGACACCAGCATTGGAGAAGTTGCCATGCTCACCAATCCATCAATTTGGCACAATTTGGCAGCTTTCTTTTGTTGCACCAGAACAGGCGGTGGGGGAGGAGAAGGTGCCTTGCATGCAGGAAATGTAGAAAGTATTTCATAACTTAAGACATGTGAACTGAGGAGGAGGAGGGGTATATAAGAAAGAATGATAACAGCAGCAAAATCAGAAATGGGTGAAAGGAACATGAGTGTAAGTGCGGAAGAAAACTCAGAAACTTAGGATGCGTACATTTGATTAGGTGGCCAAGAAAGGGATTCAGAGTGAGAAAGAGTGATGGCATCAAATAGGCTGAAATGAATGGGTGGGAGGAGCAGGTGTCTATTGTAAGAGGCAGCATCTTTTGGGGTATAGTTTGGCAATAGCAGAGGTGGACAAAAGAGTAGGTGATGGGAGAGCAACAGAAACTGCTACCTCATCTCCTCGTACAATTTATGGAAGAAATTGTTGGCTGGTTGTACAGAAGGATGAAGATGTTGTGTATTGGGGAGTGGGATTAGAGTAGCTCAATGCAGTCAGTGTGTTGTGTAAACATAGACCTATGAAGGGCTAGGGAATTAGGGTAAGTGAGATGATCTTCAGTATAGTACAGAAGGGCCAAACTAGAGTGAATTGGTTAGTTAGATAAGGATGGTGTGATACCATCCTATACATAGGCTCATGAAAACAGGACCTATGTATCATCATCATCATCATCATCATCATTTAATGTCCATTTTCCATACTGGCATGGGTTAGACATCCACCCTGATGAAGCTCCATGTACTAGATCAGATGTGCTATAATGATGACAAATATTATTCTCATAATTTTCTTTGGTGGCACCAACTGACATTGGCAGCAGGAATGGCTGTAAGCAATGTTCAAGCTTTGTATTAAAAAATATTTAACCGATGGTAGTCAATTTGTTTGTTGATCAAACGTTTTCTCCATTTTCTGCTCATTTCAAATTTGATTCCTGATAAACTCTTGTTTATTCTGTTATTGCCTGTATCCTGTCTGCATAGTATTCTTGCATACCTGTGCCGAGGGTTAATATAGTTAATTTACACCGTTAGTAATAACAGATATTCTTATCCCTTAGACGTTTACTCCGACCGCTAACTCTACTTACTTATATATATATATAT
>NC_068982.1:107360852-107361647 GCF_001194135.2 Octopus bimaculoides
ATATATAATGTAGTTCAGAGCTGTGGCCATACTGGAGCACCACTGTTTTGCTACACTGTTATTATTGAGAGCCTCCTCTAATATGTGACATTTGGTGAATGAGAGAGTTTGATATCACTACTCTCATTTCCACCTCTTGCTGCGAGGTAGGTTCTTCTGAGACTCTTGACAGGAAGAGGTCCAGGTTTGATTTGAAAACGCCTACATCCACTTTGTGTAGGTGCCTCAGGCTCCATTGGCCACCACCGCCTGACCTCTATCCTTCAGAAAGTCATGTAAGCACTCATCAAGTTTACCAGCTATGCCGAGATCATGAAACTCAGGCTGTTGCATGCAATACGATGGCATTGCTGGGATCTTTGGCACTGAGCAGTGTTGACCCGTTCTGGCATTGATGTAGCTTTCAATGCCAAAATTTAGCACAATTCCTTCCAGGATCTTCGAGATGTATATTACTGCATACCTCTCCCGCCTTCTCTCCAGGGAGTAGAGTCTTAGCTGTTTCAGCCTTTCCCAGTAGCTGAGCTGTTGCAACGAGACGATCTTCTTTGTGAAGCTTCACTGGATTGCTTCAAGGTCCACTGTTAATTTTATGCTGTTGGGTGACCATAGCTAGGAGCAGTAGTCCAGGCAACTGAGTATGAATGTTCTCCAGGAGACTATCATGGTTTCCTTCTTTCTGCTTCTGAACATTCTCAGGATCCATCCAGCCAGTTGTCTGCACTTTGTCGCCATCCTGGTAATGTGCTCTTGGAAAGAAGTATCATCACTCATGTCGATACCCAGATCATTGAT
>NC_068982.1:107361657-107365548 GCF_001194135.2 Octopus bimaculoides
AAGTATCATCACTCATGTCGATACCCAGATCATTGATTTAGGCTTTGGGATTGTAATCCCCTGTGGACCAGTGTACCATGTAATTTTTACATTCAGTTTTGAACACTGGTAGCGCATGGCTTGGAATTTTTCAGCATTAAACTGTATATTATCTGTGAATTGAGTCCAACTCCTACTGCAGGTGTGCTACATCACTGGGGTTCTGTATTTCCTGTGCGACTTTCATAACATCTGTGTAGCTAGCAAGGGTGGCTATCCGGGCAGCTGAGGGCATATCTGAGAGGGCCACTATGAAAAGCAGTGGTCCCAATACAGTGCCCTGTGGAACACTGCTCACTATTTTTGTTTTCTTTAAGATGGCTCCATTGGCCACCACCGCTTGACCTCTATCCTTCAGAAAGCCATGTAACCACTCACCAAGTTCACCAGCTATGCTGAGATCATGCAGTTTGGGGCATATCACACCATAATCCACTTTATCAAAAGCTTTTGCAAAGTCAAGATATATTACATCCACATTTGAGTTCTTGAGTAACTGCCTCAACACCAAATCATAGTGCTGTAAGAGCTGGGTCAGGCAGCTCCTACCTCGTTGAAACCCATGCTGAGTATCACTCAGCAAGTTATTTTCTTCAAGGAATGCGATTAGTTTTCCTCTGACTATCCCTTCCATGACTTTGCTGATGTGTGAAGTCAGAGACATAGGCCTATATTTTTTAGCATCTGCTCTGCTTCCCTCTTTATGGATTGGGCATATTTTTCCCCCCCTTCAGTTTGCTTGTCAGCCTGCCATTTGCAAGAAAGCTCTGGAAGAGCATCTGTAGTGGTTTCGCCAGGGCACGCTTTCACAATTTGAGGAGGATTGCTGGAAAACCATCAGGACCAGCAGTTGAGTTTGCATCCACCTCATCTATGGCTAGTAGTATATCTTCTTTGCTAATGTTGATGTAATCCATTGTAACTGCCTCACTGGTTATAGATGAGGCAGCAAAGAAATCTACTGGTTTGTTCACTTGTCTGTGTTCCAATGGGGTGGTCATCAGTACCTCACTAATCCTGATTGGACTATCTGTGAGGGAATCATCCTGCTGGAAGAGGGGTCAAATTTTGCAGCGTACTGAGGCTGTTTCTTTGGCATAATGAAAGAAGGCCTTTGGGTTTGAGTTAATGTGAAGCAGAGATCCAAAATGTTATTCGCCATATTTGGTCTGAGCACAACCTGCTCCATGAATAGGGCATTGGTGAGGTTGAGCAGGAACTCTACCTGTACTTGTTTGCAACAAGTCATTCCTGAAAGCACGAGGCCTTCAGGCCATTTGATATTGGGGAAGTTGAAATCACCCATAAGAAATACACTCATGTGGTGCTCCAGTTTCATGAGGATTTTCTTAATTCTTGTGAGGCAATCTTCAAACTTGCCTATGTGGTTTGGAGCATCCGGTGGGCAATATGTATTGTATATGACTATATTGTGTTGTCTTACGTATACAATTAGAGTGTCATATACTGAATTTGAGTATGACCTGGCTACAACAAGTGCAAACAAGGAACCTTACCCACCACTGCACAAGACCACCACAATTAACTGACATGGGATGGCCTCCCTTAATGTCTGCACAGTTGTCACACCAATATTTTTACTAAATATTAGGGGCCTGTTGCATCACAACAACAAAAGCAAAGTTTTTTTCCTGAGAGACCTTGCTGCATGCAATCAAGCCCTATGCATAGCATTCGTGGAAACTCATCTGAGCCATGATATAGAGAATGCAGGAGTACACATAGCAAAATATACCATACTGCAAACAGACAGAAGGGAAAAGAGCCATGGTGGAGTTGCTATAGACATCCACGAAGACCTCACACCCCAGATCTTACTGTCATACTCAAATTCAGTATGTGACACTCTAATTGTATACAACTTTTTTTTCGAAATTTTTTTTTTTATTCTACATGGAAAAATACAGAGATTAAGTATATGGGGAAAAAAAAACAAATTTTAATTTTAAAGAAAAACTCGAGTGAGGTCGTTGCCAGTGCCTCTAGACTGGCTCCTGTGCATGTGGCATGTAAAATACACCATTCTGAGCGTGGCCGTTGCCAGTACTGCCGGACTGGCCTTTGTGCCAGTGGCACATAAAAGCACCCACTACACTCTCGGAGTGGTTGGCGTTAGGAAGGGCATCCAACCGTAGAAACTCTGCCAAATCATATTGGAGCCTGGTGTAGCCATCTGGCTCACCAGTCCTCAATCAAATCGTCCAACTCATGCTAGCATGGAAAGCGGACATTGATGATGACGATGATCCATACATATATGTACATACTTACATCTATATGTATACATACATGGACATCAAAAAAAAAAAACATTAAACACTATGAGGAACAAAACATAAAAACAAAAACAGAAAACAAACTTTTTTCAAACAACGAAAAAAGCAAACAGAGAAACGAGACATGCAACATAAAGAGTATACCCCTTAAGATGTCAAACCTTAAGGCAAGGCAATATCTCAAGTCATATAGAATATTATTATAGGAAGAAATTCAAAATCTTACAGCTGTTTCTGGGATATCCTCAAGCATGGGATATGCTGTCATCAGAGACAAATAGGGGGAAAAAATATGGAAAATGAGAACGGTATATATCAATAAGATGACAGCATTGAGAAAGTGGGTAAAAGAATAAGGAGATGGAGAGAGAAAATACGGAAAAGAAGCATAAAAGTTCATAGTTCATCTTTCCAAAGTTATAGAAACCAGAGCATGAGTCTTTAGGTGCAATCCTATGTAAATCCATGAGCACAAGTCTTTGGGTGCAATCCTGCATATATCCATGTGGGTTAAAGTTCTGATATAGCAGACATCCTGAGAAAAAGATGCAAACATATCAACATTCAATAACAGAATGGTAGCAGAGGTGGCTATTAATTGGTAAAAGTCAAGAAAAGAAAAGAAAAGAAAAGAAATAGAAAGAGAGGTAGACAGAGTGTGTTAGGGGGGATTTTAAGGCTATCTACCTCTCTGCTACCATTCTGTTATTGAACATTGATATGTTTGCATCTTTTTCTTGGGATGTCTACTATATCAGGACTTTAACCTACATGGATATATGCAAGATTGCACCTAAAGACTTACGCTAATGGATCTACGCAAGATTGCACCTAAGGACTCATGCTCTGGTTTCTATAACTTTGGAAAGTTGAACTATGAACTTTTCTTCTTCTTTTTTCTTCTCTCTCTCTCCATTTCCTTATTCTTTTACTCTCTTCCTCTATGTTGTCATCTTATTGATATATGCCATTCTCATTTTCCATATTTTTTTCCCCTATTTGTCTCTGATGACAATATCCCACACTTGGGGATAGCCCAGAAATAGCTGTAAGATTTTGAATTTCTTCCTATAATAATATTTTCTTTGCCTTAATGTTAAACGTCCTGTTTAACTATTATACATCCACTGCATCAGAAATCTTCAATGGCTCCATAACTACCATCTCGGCTATAACCTTGGAGCCCCAGTAATCCATTACAATACTTATCTAGCGTACGTAATTGTTTAGATCACCTGTGCACTAAACCCCCATACTTTGTGTATATATATATATATATATATATATATATATATACACACACGTCCCGATGGGAAGTTCCGATTCAGCTCAAATAGCTGACTTAATATGCACATACATTCTATTCGAATTAGAAGACCAATTCCCAAATGTTAAGGGTGGTCTATACAGAGACGATTGTCTATTATACTTAGAGAACACCACAAATCAAAAAATACAAAAAGTTAAAAATAAATTAGCTAGGTTTTTTAGCAGAATGGGCTTTGGTATAGTATTTGAAGATGAAACATCTATAGCTAACTTCTTGGACGTCACT
>NC_068982.1:107367149-107373256 GCF_001194135.2 Octopus bimaculoides
TATACATATTTAGGGTTTTGTATAAAATAGAGGTGTTTTAACTGATTTTTCTGTGTACATATACTCATTATCATTTATATTTTCACTCTTACCTTTGTTTTTACTCTTATCAATATTATTATTTAAAAAAAAAAATATATATATATAAGTATGCATTTACGTATGATTTTTTGATGTATGTTTTCGAGCGGGATCATTGCCAGTGCCCCTGGACTGGCTCTTGTGCGGGTGACACATGAGGCTTTTTTTTTTTTTTTTTGAGCGGGATCGTTTGTGTGGAATCTCATCTATGAACTATATTTGTAAAATGCAAAAGGCCTTGGCACAGTCACCACTTGAAAATCACTTTTAAGAGTACAAAAAGTGTGTGTGGAGTACTGAGTCACTCGCAGGATAATTCAGTGAGTTGGTAGTGCTTTGATCAAACAACTGAAATATTCATCCTCCCAATGAAGTATCCATTTTACTATCCATGTTTAGTGTTTTGAGATTTTTGAAGAATACTTATAAAAAGAAGTACAGCAACATCATATTATATGCCAGCATATTAATTTGAATCACCTATCAAATTTTTGGGAGAAAACTACATCCATCTTTTATGTTTCTGAGAAATGAACAATAATTCATTTTCATTGAAACTCTGTAAAAGTTATTTTTGATGTACTAGCACCCTACCTATGAGAATCATTTTTCATTAAGCATTATGCCAAAGGACCTGAAGATATGCTGGCTTTATGAATTATAGTAATTAGTGAATAGATTGGCTGAAAGGAAAACAAGCATCAGACAAGATCTTAACATTGTCAAACTGATACTGGTAAGGTTGTGTTCAGAGAATTCTTCTAAATAAGAAATGTCTAATTCAGAACTTGCTAGCTTTGTGGGTGATCCATTATTTTACAATATGGAACTATCAGTTAAACTTCAGATGTAAATATTGGTAGATGTATAGATACTGGAATATTTCCTTCCACTTATAGAAATTATAAAGTAAATTTTTAAATCTTGATTTGCTGTTCTTTAATTTAATATCAATCAGTTGATGATGTCAAAGAGTGGTAACCTAGTTGATTTAATCTAATGTCAGTAGTATTTATTTTATTGATCCTGTCTGAAGAGTCCGCTCAGTTGGGATTTGAACTTAGAAGTATGATACTCCAAACTAATTATATACCCTCTGACTTATCTGGTTCACTTCCACTTGCATTCATCATCATCATCATCGTCATAATCATTGTTTTATGTCTGCTTTCTATTTGGCTTTCATTGAGTGGATTATATTTTAGAGTTACTGCTCCTCTGGATAAGTCAGGGTTTCACATTCACTTGTACATTCTATTTTTGATATGGCTCCTATGTGTGGATGGCCTTTCTGGCATGGATCCCTCAAGAATGTGCAGAGTCAGCAAGACAGGACTAAAGGATCTTCTCTCAAACTTATGTTGTCTACTCATTCACTAACCACTTTACAGTGTATACTGGATGACTTTTGTCATGATACCAGCACTAGTGAGGTTACTTTGTTCCTCACTGGACAAAAGAGTCCTCATTGTTATTGTCAATATAAATATATAAATATTAATGAAATTTCTTTTCAAATACTAGTGTTATTTGCAAAACTGTTTAAAATCAAGGGGAAATGCAACACAAATCACACAATGAGCCTAAAATCTATTGTGTAAACTTTTATAAAAAAAAGCAAAGAGACTTCTGCAATAATGTATGTATATGGTGTGTGTTTATATATATCTACATGTTAACCTCACTAGCGCAGGGCCATGAAGAATTCACCCAGTACACTCTGTTAAATGGTTGGCATTAGGAATGACATCCAGCCATAGAGACCTTGTCAAAGCAGACTTTGGACCCCAACACAACCCTCTGGCTAGTTGGATCCTGTCAAATTGTTCAACCTATGCCAGCAGAGGATTTGGATGTCAAATGATGATGATATTGGGTGTGTGTGTGTGTGTGTGTGTGTGTGTGTGTGTGTGTGTGTGTGTGTGTGTGTGTGTGTGTGTGTGTGTGTGTGTGTGTGTGTGAAAGAGAGAGAGAATTAGCAACTAAAACTGGAGTGAATATGTTGCATTTTTTTTACTTCCAATTGAAATACTTAAGAAACTACTGAAAACTGTAGAGAAGCATGGTGGATAAAACTATATAATCGTCTCTCTGGAATTTTCTACCCAATTAACTTTCCATTTCTTTCCATATATTATCCACTCTTTACATTCCTCTCATTGCTATGAGTATGTACATATATTTTGCAACTAGCACACAAAAGAAATTGATATGTTCACAAAAACTGATATAATAATTAATAATTGTTTGTAGTGTAGACACAAATCCAGCAATGTTCAGTGGAGAGGGTTGATCGATTACACTGACACTAGTACAAGACCAGTACTTTATTTTATTTCTCCTGAAGGATAAACAGCAAAGTTGACTGTAGCAAGATTAGAACTCAGATTATAAATATCACAAAGAATTTTTTTTACAAGGCTTTAATGATTCTGCCAATCCATCTTCATTGAAATATTTTAGAAATTAATAAAAATACTTAAATGTTGTAAAAGCAGGTATGGTGGTATGATTAAGAAGCTTGCTTTACATCTATGTGCTTTCAGGTTCAGTCCCCCTTTGTGGTACCTTTGGCAAATCTCTTTCACTATAGCCCTGGGCCTACTGAAAGGCCATCATATATGTGTGTGTAATGTGTATTTGTGCACACCTTTGTCTTGATGTCACACAATGGTTTTAAATGAGCACCATCATCGTCATGCAGGTGATGTTGTTCATTTCCAGTCTTTTGTGAAAAACATGTATGGCCATGGGAAATATTACTATCCTTGTAAACAGGTGAGAGTTGGTGACAGGAAGGGCATCCAACCATAGAAAAACCAACCTCAACAAATTCCATCTGATCTAAGCAAGTATGGAAAAGTGAATGCTAAATAACAATGCTGATAGCAATAATGATTATACATTCAGCGTATGCATATTTTTGCTGTAGGAAAAAAAATTGCATAAAATTTTTGTGCACACACACATTGACAACTAGCTACCCTTATCTTTATTGCTCTTATTCTTATGCAAGAGAATAAACCCTTTGTCAATGTTATGAAAAGAGCTTTTCTCTGAGGAATATATATGCTTATGTGTGCCTATATTTATGTATGTGTGTGTTGGTGCATATACAGATGCATGTAGGTAACAGCTATTATTCTACTGTTATCCACTATCATACTTTTGTTTCCTACAAACTTAGGAACATTAGCATTCATTTCTGATCATTGCAAACAATATCAGAATTTATTGAGTGGGTTTTTCAGTTGACACTAATATGATTGTGTAGTCTTTTTGATGTTTCTTATGTAAATGAATCATGGGGGCGAATATGAAGAATGTATGACAGTTATGATCACAGAAGAAATAGTGAAGTCAGACACAACAGAAAACATATGATATGTAAATGGAAGTTGTATTTCATTGAAGATAAAGAAATTATAAATAAATAAAATAGAATAGTATACATAAAGTACAATTATAGGCACGTTCAAAAAGAATATGATTAGAGGTAGTAAATAAATTGAGTGCTAATTGAGAACTTAATTGTATAACTAATTAACTAATTTTGTTGAAATTACTTTTAAAAAGTGTGTAGTCCTAAGAGAAATTCACATTAAAATGCTGTATTACTTGTCACAGGTTCAATTCTTATGCAAAGATATTTAAATATGGCATCTGAAGGTAAAAACATAAATATTGTCAATAAATAAAACAATGATAGATAAATACTTCTATCAATGCAAAGTGATAAGAAGTTAGCATCCCAACCACATGTTTTAGGTCCAGTCTCATTGTGTGTCACTTTGGGTGAGTGTCTTCTACTGTAGCTTCTGGCTGACCAAAGCCTTGTAAGTGGATTTGGTAGATGGAAACTGAAAAGAAGCCTATTGTGTATATATATGTGTGTGTGTGTGTGTGTATTTGTGCCCCAACCACTACTTGACAACCAGTTTTGGTGTGCCTACATCCCTATAACTTAACAGTTCAGTAAAAGAGTTGGATAGAATAAGTGTCAGGTAAAAAAAAAAAAAAAAAAACAGAAAAAGATAAGTATTGTGGTTCATTTCTTTAACTAAACATTCTTCAAGTTGATGCCCCAGCAAGGCTGCAATGTAATGATTGAAATGAGTAAAAGATAATAAATATCGTACTTCCTGATATTATGATTTTATATTACTAGTGTATTTTATAATTAATATCTGTGTACTTATATAGGGTTAATATCTTTTAACTATTTAGAAATGCTATGGTGTATTTTTTCATTTGTGTATAAATGTTATTCTGTTGTTGAAGTTTTACTATGGCCTAATATAATTTTATCCCCTTTCACGAGTCTATAATGGCCAGTATATGTAAATGAAAGTATCCATAAATACAACAGAGAAAAAGATGTTTTCAGCATGAAACTATTTTTAAATGTTATCAAAAAACAGTTAACAAAGGTAGCTCCAGACAGGTTCATTTCAGCTGACTTCTGTTTGACCAGTGGCAATAAGTTTCTTGGGAATTGTTCATGAAACATGTTCCTGAATGTAATGGGAATCTCCTGTAGCTAGATACAGTCTGTTGCTTGTTCAAGATGAACACTGAAACTATGGAAGAAAAACAGATAATTTTTTCTGCCATCCTATTTCTCAATGTAAGCAAGTATTTGTGCTTCAGACACTTAAATTTTATTGCTGTTTCTGATCATGAGCTGAAATCCTGTCACAATGTGATATATAATAGTATATAGGTGATAGTATTTATTTTTTAAAAATTCATTTTTGTTTTTTTAATTCCTATCTGTTTGCAGTGGTACCATCATTAACTGCTTAAATCAGTTACATGGAACCAATGGAATAATGGATGATAGTTTCGGTTCACTCCTTAATTAGACAGCATTTCTTTCCTCTCTACCAATTACTCAAACAACACCTATTATTATCAACTAACAGCTGCTACCACATTCATTATTTTATAAAACAGTTTAGACTCACTTGATAAAGTTAGTTTTGTTGATAGATCCTCTCTGCTTAAGAAGTTTTTGTTTAGTTTATATTTTAAATTTTATATTCAAACTTATTTGTGACTTCTTCTTTTGCTGGTTTAAGTCATTGGACTGCAAGCAATGCTGGAGCATAGCCTTTCAAGGGTTTAATTGATAATATCATTCCTAGTAATTATTTTATTATTGAACTGTTAAGTTACAGGACACAACACCAGTTTTAAGCAGTGTAAACATAAACACTGATATAAATGCACACATTAACCTTTTTCCTTAATGCTTAAATAGATGAGCCATATTAAATTAATTTCAAAAAAATTTTTACTTTCAAAAATACTTTTTAAATTGTCCAGTAACAACAGCAAACACAACAGGCCATAAAGTTTTTTTTTCTAGAAGGGTCACTTTCTGAACCCCAGTGTGTTATTGATTTTTATTTAACCCATTATATCTCCTTTTATTATCCACTATCTACTAGCAGAAGGAGGTATCATTTCTATTTTAAAATATCGACAACAGTAGAGCTTTTATTTATAACACTGAACTTGAGGATTTGAATTAGAAGTATCATAAAAAAGGAAATCAATACTCTAGATTACTATATCAGTTGAACTTAAAAGTGTAATTTAAAAATATCTATATCCTAAATTCACCTTGTGCTCTACTTAAGCACAAGGTCCAGTGGCCCGGGAACAAAATTTGCTTAGCGGGTGCAAACTAAGTTTCAAAATTTGGCAGTACTGGAGAAGTGTGGATCCGAGTTCTGGGAGTGTGCATGTCACAAATTTGCGCATGCGCCTGCGTTAGTCGTAAGTAGTTGAATTTAGCACACAGGTAAAAAACTAGACGCGCGCTACTTGCTGTAAATGGAGGGTGGGTTATCCATCTAATACAAGAAGAAAATTGCAGATAAATTGAATAAAAACATGAAAAATAACAAAATGATATTTCATTGAAAAGTAAACCATTCTGAAAGATAGTTCAGAATGTTTTCAAAACATTCATCTCCAGCTTTTCCCATATTTTATTAAGGGTTAGGGATTAGGGTGAG
>NC_068982.1:107373959-107374706 GCF_001194135.2 Octopus bimaculoides
AACATTACAATGTTAAAACATTCAACGATGGAAGTTTTAATAAAGTTTTGTGAAATGTTGGATAAGCATACTGTTGGTTTAGTTCATGTGAACAATACACATTTTTGAAATTGGAATAAAATTGACGGAATTGAAAAGTGAAAATCAAACAGAAAGGATCATCTGCATACTTCTTTCAGCGATTCATTGCTTCAATTGCCTTGGAAAAGAAGCTATCCTGTTAGTTAAACAAGTTTTCAACAGCTGATAAGACATCATCACTATGATATTGGTTCCAAACCGAGGATTTTTTTTTATATATGTAGGGAATATAGATAATAAGAGGAAGTCAAATCATTAAAGTAGGGAGGGTGGCTTAGCAGTCCAAAGCCAACCATACACAGCAGCCATCGAAACCAATTACTTGTGCACTGGAGTATTTGTTTCTATGAAAGAACAACATACTCGACAGTTTTCCTTGCGTTTGGCCTTGATAACCTTTCGCAACTGCCTTAGAAAGGTGGCACAGTACAGCACTCTCCATTGATGGTAGCCTTTGAAAGTAGTCAATAAACACGATGCTTTTTGCAATCCAAAATACTGAGGCCATCACCTTCCCTGCAGATTAAACGATCTTGATGACCTTCTTTAGAGTAAGTGTTGAGGAGTGTCTCCACTGTTAGATTATCTCTTATTCTCTAACTCAAAATGATAAATCCAGCACATTTAAGGAAACTGGATTTGCCTCAAGCAATGTCAGATATCATC
>NC_068982.1:107377666-107381828 GCF_001194135.2 Octopus bimaculoides
TATATACATATGTGATAATATACGGTAAAACCATATAACCGGAGGAGAGCTTACTCTACAAGTAGAGAAGTGGATAAATATAAACAGACCTCGTAACGATACCAGCTACAAAATGGTTTCACGGTGAATTGGGGCCCCAAGTGACCTTTGTAAAATCATTGGGGAGAATCCCGAGACGATTATCGAGGTCTATTTATATTTATATATATATCGTATATTTATAAAGAGGGCAAATTTAGCCTTTTTCTCCGTAGATTGAAAAAAAAAGATGAACAACTTTAATCGATTTCCGAACATTATTGGGTTCTCATCAGAGGCGTAGTGGTTCAAACATGAAAAATAGAACTTATGTTGAGTCAGTCTCAATAAGTATAGATTTATTGATCGGAGAAAGTTACATAGTGACTGAAGGTTCGAGAGTTTCGTGCAGAGACACTTATCAAACTAATTAAATCAACGTTTTCTATATAAAACGAAAAAGTAGGACAGTATCGGAAACAGATATGACGCAGATACTATTTTATATATAGGCAGGAAGACTTTTGGTTAATAATATGACAGAATTAAGGCAAGATAAAGAAATGAAGAGCGTCAATATATATAAGGCATTCTGCCTAAACTAAGTCTTTAAGATGCGATTTGTTAGTAGTAACGCTAAAAAGAAACTATTTCCTAAGGAACTCAAGCAGATAGAGAGGAATTAAGATTTAATGAAAAGGTGAATCAAGACTAAAGTTGGAGTTGAAAAAAAAGGCACTTACCCAGGCACTGGTCAAGCAAATAATAGTATGGAATATTGATTGGTCGTTTTGTATTGAAAGAATTTTGAAGGGGTTTTATTTTTAGACTGGAGTCAAACGGTCGAATCCATTCAACCATGTTTTAAGTCTTTAGCAACACCAATTACAAAGAACTTGGGAGTGGTACTAAAAAATGGAGAGAAGTATTGACAGACAGAAACTGGGTGGGAACTGTCTTCAATAATTCAAGTAATGCTATACATTCAAAATTAACCATACATGCTGGTTTTGTTGTTATTGTTGCTGCTACTGTTGTTATTGTCACTTACTTTTTTGTATTTTGACGCTACTTGCCTTCAGAAGTTAGTGGTCCTAAACTCCCTAGGGAATTTTATGCTAGCTTCATCACTTTTATTTATTTATATATTCATTTTTTTCTTTGTTTTGAAATGAGATCGAACTTAACCATTTTATACCGATAGATTTTAGACACTTTTTTTATGCAACTGGTAAGATTATGTAGGGGGTGCAAATTCTGATCTTGCACCCCCTGAAAATTCTAGGGGGTGCAGGTGCACCCGCTGCATCCCCTGTTCCCGGGCCCTTGACAAGGTCAAATGTTTATTGAAAAGATGACTTTGAGTGATGTTATAGTTTTCTTAAAGGTGTAAAAGACATATATAATAAGCATCATTAGTGATGCTTGTTGATTTCCTGGCTAAATATTAGCAAGTGGAATCTAAATTTAAAAAAAAAAAATGGATGAGCTGATACATACAGCTTGGATTACTAGTCAAATGACTGAAGTGTGTTTTATATTATTACTCCTTTGTAATATTTCAGATTAAGAAATTTGACTGTTGCTGATTGGCTCAACTGATGGCAAACACTTCATTGTTATACTGTAGTACTATGTTCAAGTTCTTCCATGGGTTTAGACCAGTGGTTCCCAAACTTATTTTGTTGTGCAACCTTTATACATCGTCATCATCATGATCTTCATCACCATCATGATGATCATCATCATTTAACAGCCATTTTCCATGTTGGCATGCGTTAGACAGTTTGACCAGAGCTGGTAAGCCAGAGAGCAGCCCCAGGCTCCAGTTGTCAGTTTTGGCTTGGTTTCTATGGCTGGATGCCCTTTCTAACGTCAACTACTTTATAAAGTGTGTTGGGTGCCTCTCACATGTCACTGGTACAGGTGCCTTTTACATGTCACCACACTGGCCATGACCATGATTTCACTTAGCTTGACGTGTCTTCTCAAGCACATCAAATCGTCAGAAGTCTGTCATCACCTCTGTGAGACTCAACAACTAAAAATCATATTTCATCCCCTCGTCCCACATCATCTTGGGTCAACCCCTTCCACAGGTTCCCTCCATAATTAGAGCTTAGCACTTCTTTATGCAGTTATCCTCATCCATACACATCATATTACCATACAAGCACAGTCTTCTCTCTTACACACAGTGTCTGATGCCTCTTATACCCAATTTTTCTCTTAAGACACTTATACTCTCTTGTACATGCACCCTGACATTGCACATCCAATGGAGCATACTAGCTTCATTTCTTTCAAGCCTTTGCATGTACTCTGCATTCACAGCCCATGTTTTCCTGTCGTGTAACATGGCTGTTTGCACTTTGAACCAACATAGGTATTTTGCTACCCTTTTTAAAATTAGACTACCTATCCCTGCTACCCTAGTTTTAAAAAGACATTGAATAAAACAAAAAATGTTTACAGAAGGAATTTATTTACATAAAAATCATATATATGAGGTGTGTGTTGAAAAGTTCCTGGCTTTGGATAAAAGAAAATAAAAGAAAATCAGTTAATTATGATTTTATTCACTACATTCCCCTCTATCATTTTTTACACCTTATCTCAAGGAACCCTAGAATGTTTTTCACAAACTCTGTGGTATCATGGATCCCAGTTTGAGAATCCCTCATCTACACCATAATAGACATGTTTGCCTCATTTATTACCACTGCATTAATGTGACGTCTATATGATGAATAAAATAGACATAACTGAAAAGTAAAATCAACATTTTGGGTGTTGCCTATTTTTCTGCATTTAGAAAACATACATTGAAAAAGGTTTTTTTTTTGTTGTTGCATCAGACATGTCAATTTATTTATTTTATTACATAAAAATATTTAGTAGATTAGAAAAACGTTTTTTCATCACATTCTTATTGCATTTTGCTGCTGAAGTACTTTTCTTTATATGTTATCACTGCTGTCCATCTCCTGTCTATTAACTGTTAAGGAATTTTAATTTTCAGTGAATATATAAGTATGCAATAAATAAGCAATAAAATATGACAAGCAATACAGAAGATATCGTTACATTGTGTGTTTACATATTACTTCACAATATAATATTCATTCAAGCATTTAAATACCTACACTAAAACATACCCAATTCTACATAAATAACCATACATATACACTCTCACATATACACAGACATACACTCATACCTACATGTGAAAAAAACATATATTATCAAAGACACAGGTTACCTTCAAACATGTACTTTACACACTAAAATCACTACACAGCTAGATTCACACATGCATATACAAACACATAATTGCACATGCACACAAACCATACTCTCATAGACACTCATATATGTAATTTACACAATGAAATCTACGTATACATTGACTCTCACATATCCAAGTGCAGTACACCACATACACACAAGCACATACATCTACATACTTCCTTGCTTCAGATTTATTTGGCTCAGTGCTTCTTACATTGTATTTTTATCTGGAATTCACTGGTCTGTGATGGCAGCCAAGGAAGAACTGACAAAGCTGATCACTGATCAAGTTCACTAGCTGGTGGTTTCCTTTACTATTGAGTTAATTATTTCTTTACAAATGCTGTTGTTCACCTGAGAAGCATAATGCAGAAGCTGGCAGCATCTATCTTAGATTGCTTTGTTATTTTTTTATGGCAGTCCATTCTTTGTGTTACTACAACCATCTAGATAGATGGCTGCTGTCGTTAAGACTGCCACACACACGCACGCATGCACACACGCACACACAAAGCAAAAAAAACAAAACCGAAAATCTGATTTTCACAATTTATTATGTTTTGAAAACACACACACACACACACACACAAGAATCTACTGTACAGAAAAAGGAAAACAATTGAAAAACAAAGTCAGTCAATGTATCTGGTATGAAATGATTTCCCTTCATTACCATTTGCTATTTAGTTGTTGAAGTAATTGTCTTTGATCAGCTAATAGCAGCATGAAGCCCCGCACGGATATATCATCATCACATCATCATCATTTAACATCCATGTTTATTTTCTGGCATTGGTGCTCTCTCTCTCTCTCTCTCTCTCTCTCTCTCTCTCTCTCTCTCTCTCTCTCTCTC